>NW_026555907.1:0-46623 GCF_029017545.1 Prosopis cineraria | reverse complement strand
AGACCATTTAAGAAGAACTCAGTCATACCCAGAGAAGTCTCAACTAAAGACTCCATCAATCTAATGCCTCCTGAACTATTAAATAAGCCACATGCAAGGTCTTACAACTAAGAGCATCTGCTACCACATTTGCTTTCCCCGGATGATAGTTAAATTTAAAATTAATAATCTTAAAAAACTCCATCTAACATCTGTGTCTCATGTTTAGCTCTTTTTGATCCACTAGGTACTTGAGACCTTTATGGTCGCTCATGACCCTAAACTTTATTCCATAAGATAATGACACCAGATCTTCAATGCAAAGACCATCGTAGCTAACTCGAGATCATGCATCAGACAATTCTCCATTTGTATTCGAACACAACCAAAACCCTTATGAGAGGCATCAATATATACGTCATAAGGCTTTTAAGGATCTAGAATCACCAATACCAGAGCTATGATTAACCTTTCTTTCAACTTAATAAAAGCTGTCTTGCACCAATCATCCTAGATAAATAGCCTATCCTTCCTTGTGAGCCTAGTCAAAGGCATAGAAATATGAGAGAAACCTTTTATAAAACACCAGTAGTAACCTACTACCCTAGGAAACTACAGATCTCTATAATCAATTTTGGTCTCTCCCATTGCAAACCACTTCAACCTTATGTGAATCAACCACAATACCATTTACTGACACGATATGTCCCAAGAATCTAACCTCTCTCATCCAAAACTCGCCCTTACTGAGCTTGGCATATAGCTTATGATCTTGTAGAAACCTTAGGACAGTCCTCAAGTTTCTAGCATGCTGCTCCTCATCTTTAGAGTAGATTAGTATATCGTCAATAAAAACCACCATAAACTGATCTAAGAAAGACCAAAAGATGCAGTTCATATAGTCCATGAAAATCGCAGGCACATTAATTAGCCCGAATGGCATAACAAAAAACTCATAATGGCTATATCGAGTCCTGAAAGCTGTCTTCGCCATATCCTTCTCACTAACCCTCAGTTGATGGTACCTTGAACATAAATCAATCTTAGAGAAAACTGTGGCACTAACCAACTGATCCAAGAGATTATCGATATGAAGCAGTGGGTACTTGTTCTACACCATAAGCTTATTTAACTGCCTGTAATTGATACACAATCTCAAACTACCATCCTTTTTCTTCACAAATAAACAGGGGATCCCCAAGGAGAAACACTGGGTTTAAAAATCCCTTGTCTAAAAGCTCCTCAAGCTGCTTCTTCAACTCAACTAACTCTGAAGGAGCCATTCTATAAGGAGCGTTTGAAATTGATGTGTCCCCGGTACCAAGTCAATCGACAATTCAACCTCACGCTCTAGAGGTAATCCTGACACATCCTCTGAAAACACTCTGGGAAATCCTAACAACCTTAATTTCATCTACTTTACCTGCCTCAGATCCTTGGGTAGTGAGCACTACAACATAAGCCTCACAACCCTACTCAGTCAACCTTTTAGCTTATAAAGAAGAAAGAAAACAAGAATGACCAGGTTATTCCTCAATCACCTCTGGTACTTCTACCAAAGTCACGATCTTAGCCACACAACTAAGATAGCACCATAAGTTATCAGCCAATCCATACCGATGATTAAATCAATCCCTTGCATAGGTAATTTGATCACATTCACCCAAGTGAATCACCCATTAAAAGTCATCTTAGTCCTACACACCACACTAGATTGACCAACCAAACCAGAAGTAGAGGAAACTTTTATATCATAGGGCAACTGGTCAACAGGCATACCCATTCTACTATAGACTCAGTAAAAATAAAAGAATGCATCACACCATAATCAAACAAAGCTTCTAAATTAAGGCCATAGATAGAAACCATACCAGTGATCAAATTTGATGATTTCCTAGCCTCTACTTGAGATACTGTATATGCTCTACTAAGAATTATGTTCCTTCAGTCTGAGCTCTCATGCAATCAGGGCAGTTATAAATCAAATAGCCTAACTTTCCATACTTGTAGCAAGTAAAGCAGCAACCAGAATGAACCCGGCCACATCTATCGCAAGGTGACCTCACTGTACTCAAAATTGGAGCTTGACTAGCCTGTGTAGAACAGCTGGAGCATTCCCAGAGAAACGAGAACCCCCAGATCTCATATTACCACTTGATTACCTTGAAATCTTGAAACCCCAATTTAAATTATGATTACCAAAAGCAGAAGAAGACTTGGCTCTAAAGGAGCCACCGAAAGAAGAGAACTAGAGCTAAAACCCATTCTCTTGGATATACTACCAATAGGAGCCAACCCAAAAGAAATTGACCTTATGTATCCCTACTCTGGCTACTCTTTATGTCTTGGCCTTGGTGAATGGAATGAAATCCTTAGATGATTGCACATCTCATTATATGTCACCTCGCCCAACAAAGACAGCTGCTGGTGCTACTCTGGCCTCATCTTTTTGAATAACCTCTTTGCTTTCCACTTGCTATTATTAGAAGCCTTCAGACATGTTGAGAACTTAGATAGCTGATTGAATTTTCTCATAAAAGTCTCCTTATCTAAGTGCCCTTGCTAAAATGCATGAAACTCTACCTCTTTCTCATCTCTGAAAGCTAGTGAAAGTGAAAATCATAAAATCTTTCCTTAAAATTTAGCCCAAGTCATAGATCTTCTATCCGTGGGCTTAGAAAAATCCCACCAATGCTTGGCTTCACCAACAATCTGCATTGTAGCCAAGATAACCCTATGCTCAGATGTACAACTCACTACATAAATAACTACTCATCTAATCCAACCACTCCTCAGCTTTCCCATCAAGCATACTACATACTATGTGGTTGGATTAGAGCAAGAGAATTCCTTCCAAGGTTCGGATATCAACAACTGGTCCATAAGCTCCCACAATACTAAAAGCTCCCTGCCCAGCACCTAGGTCAACATGCTGATTTGGAATAGCACGACCTCTGAGATTTTGCTGTATATCTACTACCACTTCAAGCAGCCTAGCCATGACTACATTTGTCCCTTATGGTAGTGGTGGTGGAAGCGAAGGCGAAGAAGCTGGAGATGGTGATCGTTCCTTATTCCTTGATCTAACTCTTTCCTTTGAGCCATATTACAACTAAAAAGTTTATGGCTACATGCATACAGGACCTTTCTCCCCTCCTAAAGGAACAAGCTAGAGAAAGAAAAACAATATTAGTCCAAGTTAGTGGAAGGGAAAGAGTATAAGAGTAATATATTTAAGGTTCCAACCAGGAAAGAGGAATCATCAAAACCTATAATTGATGCTAAATGTAATACTTGCCTTGAATGTTATCAAAAATCACACAATTCAAACAAACTAAGTGTGGTTAAGGAGTTGATCCTAAAACCAATTCAGGAAACAAATCATTTAAAATTAATAAACAAATACACCACTACAAAACAAATATTTAAAGCCTTTAGAAAAATTTATAGGTTCTACCTATAGTGCATGGAAGCAAGCTTGGTGAAAGTGGGATAAAAAGATGCTATCATAATAGCATTAAATTGCTGCCAAGATAGCCCTCCCAGGCCAATTTCTAGGAGGTGTTGTTTTGCCACTCAACCTCCAATCAAAGTAGTAATTTTAAAGCTCACACATCATTTTTAATAATTTTTAGTAGTGTACCAAATTACTAAATGATCTAATGGTCGGATTAGAATTTAGACGCTCTACCATATTGGATAAAGTTGTTGTCATGACAGCACTTCTAAACCAATTTTCAGAGTCCACAATTTCATCATCTGACCTTCGATCAGAGTGATTCTAAAGCCCACATGTCACTTTTAAAGAGTACTATTAGCGTACCAAATTTTGAAAAGATCCAATAGACGGATGAAATTCATGCATGTTGCAAATTCAGCCACTTTGCTGTCATGACAGCACCTCCGAACCAACTTTCGGAGTGCACCATTTCTCTGTATGATGTCTGATCAAAGTGATTCCAAAGCCTACATGAAGATTATAAAAATTTTACTTGTGACCTAAATTTTAAGAAAATCCAATTGTCGGATTGATTTGGACACCCCAAATGTAAAAGTTTAGCTTTTTGATAAAAATCATTTTTCAAATTGTCCAAATCTCATCCTAATAGTTACAAACTTATGGGAACACTTTGGACACGTCAAATAGGACTAGGAGTACTTGATAGAACATTTAAATGATGAAAAAACCCCTTATATCAAAATTTAACCACTGGAGTGCTATTTTCAAAATGGACCCTATGCCTCCAAAATTTACAAATCACACAAGAGTGGCAAAAAGTATTCCAAATATCATATACACATATAAATACACAAGTTAAACATTTTCACTTAGCTCAAAGATCTCTATAAGGCCCATGCACCTACTCTCTCCATCCAAAGTATATGTTTGCCCATAGCACACCATTTACAATGCAACTACTTTGCATTTACTTGTAAAATCACATATATACCAAATAAATATTTGCTTGTAGTGAAAATTTAGTCTACTAAATAAATCCATCAAAATAAAACACTATAACCAAGTTTCCTAGCCACAAGTCTACAAGAAGATAAAAATTCATACACAAGCCATATAATCCATACATATTCACACACACATATACATAATCACATCCTACTGGTGTAATAACTCACTTCACTAAACACATTTAATAAATCAACCTCATGGTAATTGAGGGATTAACTTTGAAGAGTGATTACCAAGTTATTAATTTAAAAATAAGGGATCCCAAGTTTTTCTAAATAGAAACAAATTAACATCAATAAAATCTTTGACATCAGAGTAAAGATAGGTTTTGGAAGCATGGGATACCTCAGAGGAGTGAAAGAAGTCAAAAATGATGAAGAGTAAATCAAGTGCTGAAAAATAGAGTAGTGCGCTATAGCGAGCGTACTCTATGCCGCGACATTTTGCTCTTTGTGCCACGCACTAAGGCTTAGGCACTATGCACCATGGCGTGTTGCACAAATTTTCACTGGTTCTGTTGTAAAAAAAGATAGCAGAATTGGGAAACTTTCGACTCACCCCGATTCTCCATCTGACGTTCGAATGATGTAATCTAGGTGTCTACAGAAAGCTCTTTTCCTGTACTAACTAATGGCATGGGTTTCACTTTCAAAACACATCACACCAAGAAGTTGGACACCTAAACACAATTTAACCACTTTTCAACACTTTCATACAAAATGGGTGTCCAAAACCCTCAATAAGTGCCAAAAGCTTTTCCTAACACCTGGACCATGTCCAATAGACCTAGGACTACTAGTACAACATGTCACAAGCCTTGAAACATCATTATAATTGAAATTTACTCCTCAATCCCAATTTATCAAAAGCAAAAGGGGAGGTGAAATAGCATTGCATTCAACTCAAAACATTTAAAATATGTTCAAATCTTTTTTTTTTTATACTTGTACTAGTATTTTGACCCTATAAACATATATATGACAACATAAACTAAGGCTAAGGGCCTAAAATACAATTTTTACATTTCCAAACCAAAATAGTACAAGTATGGGTAATATGCATCTTAGAATTGGCAAACATATGCTATTACACAACTACATCAAAAACCAGAGGCATATAGGAAGGAAAGTACTAATTCCTCACCTCTTTAGTCTTCTCCCTCTTAACACCAAAGCTAGAGCCTGAAAAGTATTAAACAAAAGGGGTGAGTCTAGCCACTCAGTAGCTAAGGTTAAACCTACCCTATGCAATTAGATATAAATTATAAAGCAAAAACATGCACAAAGAGATCAAATTTATAAAACATATACCCATATATCACATTTTATCACTTATCACACTATAGCTTCATTACTCATATAACCAAGTGCATTGTCTCCATATTCTCAGATATGAGACAAGACTCATACTCTTATCACTTGCCACCACTTAGCACGTGTGACACGTCATGTATTTACTTAGGTAGTGATAAACTAACCTTACATCCTCCTTATTTTCTCAGATCGAAACTGTGAGCTATAACACTAATTAGGACTTCGTCGGTGTGATTGGACTACCCAAACTCACCAATCGTGAGGTGTGACCCAACCAAAAATCATAGGACTCACTCTCAAACCATATCTTCCCCCATTCTTGAATACCTGAGGTGTCTCATACCCTAGGCTATTCTCCTCATTGAACTAGTGGAAATAGCTAGATTTTAGTCCCTAGACAAACTATGAGATAGTCCCTTAACAAACAGTGGGATAATCCTATAGTCCCAATGCACATGAGGGCAGCCTAATTACCATATGGATTTTCTTTACTCCTAAATTCCTAGGCGAACTCCCGCCACTGATCATGCCATAAACCATTACTCACTTGTTCTTACTTTTCACTTTCATATACTCACTATTACAACAATCATGTTAGGCTCACGACTTTGCGCTACCCAAATGTGTATTTTCATCTTTTTCTCAAATTTATTTCATGACTAACACACAATTATCTCTACTCATCATTGCATTCATTTTCAAAACATACGCATTTTTATAATAAAATCCTTCTAACTTTGCATTTTGCATTTCAAGCCAAAACAGCATTGTGCTCAATCAAATGTACACTCAAGGAAAACTAATGTATAGTGTTGCATGAAAATCAATATCATGCATATAATATCCACTATTAGCATTTAACAATCAATTAACATACAACTACCCAAAGTGGAGTTTTCCCCCCAGTTACTTCAAAGCTTTGAGAGGTTAAAGGTTTACCCCTCAATTAACTAGTCTCCAATCTTGAATTTCCATTCTGAAAAAAAGGTGACCAAAAGCCAAAACTATAAGCAATCAATTTAAATTCTATCAACAACCTAAACTTAAATAATTAAACCCTCAATCTCTACTTCTAATTTGCCCAACCTTCACTTTACAAGAGGTGGAGCCTAACCATTGGGTTTAATTATTACCTTTAGCTCTCAATAGCATTAATGAGCCATTAAATTCCCATTAATGACATCACAACTCCCAACCACCCTTAATAAATGGGATTTTCAGGTATTTATGGTGCAAAACAACCTAAAACACCAAAACTCATTATACCTAAGTTTAAATACTCTAATATACCCCTATTAACTCCATTTGAGTCAACAAATTCAGACTCATAACTCATATGGATCAAAATCCCACTTCCACTATCAAACCCTCACCATTGACTCATAAATATGGAAGAAAAGGCGAGATTAATGGGTTTGATACTTACCTTAGGTGTTTGTAGCTTTCAAAATACTCTTAAAGTGATCCTCAAGCAAACCCTAGCAGAGCTGTGGTGTGCCTCTTCCTTCTCTCTTTTCTTTTCTTTCTTTTTCTGTCTCAATTCACGTCTGATAAAGTGCAGAAAATGGCCATGCACCACGACGGAAGCACAACGTGCTGCAACGTATGGCACAGAGAGGTCCTCCCTCACTCAGAGATGGCTGTGCACCACGACGAACGATCTACGCGCCGCGGGATGTGGCACGGTAGCTTCAACTCTTCTTTTTCTTCTCCTTTCGATGCTCGAGTGGCCCACCTCAATACCAAACCCATAACTAGGGCTGAAATAACATCAAACAAGATTTTTAGACCTCTCTGGCCATACACCACACTAATTTACTTAATTACCCTAATTAAGTTTAATTAATTAAGGAATTAAAACTCAAGATGTTACAATTAGCACCGAATCCTAAATACATTAAAATAAATTTTCTCAAAAGAAAGGGGTTATAGTTCTTTACAATCTACAAACAACCCTTAGCTTTGCTCCTTTCCTCATCCACTATTGGTTCCTTCACTTGGACTTGAAAATATTAAAAAGAAATGGTGAGCTAACCACAGTCTCAATAACAGAAAAATCTACATTAATTATTACCAAGTAAGCCATAATCAAATAAACAAATAATAGATTTAACATAGTATATAATTTAACCATTTCAAATGCATGAATGCATAACATAGGCCAATATGGCCTTTCTTGACTAACAGAATGCCCCCTGGTACTCTTTAGCTCACAGGTAAACATTATAACCATTTGTACCTCCATAGGCACAAAACATAATCTAATGCATGATCAAACCTACCTAACCACCAATGCTCCTTCAACGTGAATCCTGAGTAGTCGAAGCTAACTCCTTCCCAGAGCCAGCCGGACTAACTCTCCATCTGAGGGCTACCTTAGCCTAGGCATTCAACCTTACACTTCATATATTAGATTCCCTCTCCCATTGAGAGGTGTCGAATACTTAATCCACCAACCACTTTAGTACACTGAGTGAACAATACGAATGGCAACACTAAGTACTAGCAGTGTGCCATAGAATATCATAAGTTCACATCTCCTCGTTGGCGAACTCCCATTGAGATCATGCCTTTCACTCTTATCTATCTTTCCCAAGTGTTGACCACTTCAACACTCTAAGGTAGTATAATAAATATCACTCCTCCCTCAAGCAGTTTCATAGACTCTTTAAGATACCTAACCTAATTACACTTCCTTAAGTGCAACTTTCATTCTCTATAATTACAATGCATGCAAACAATCTCGTTTCTATAAAAACATTCTTGTTAAAAGAATATAAAACATATATGCACTATTATCCAAGTAATGCCCTATAAGTTTTTATAAAACACAATTAATTGCATTTAATCATTTAAAACATGTAATGCATGATAGCTAGTAATATTTATTCAAAACTAGCTAAACAAAACAGTAAGAAATATAAATTTTCATGTTACCTCAACCCTTTATACCAAAAGGATTTCCTCTTATACAGAATGAAACTTAGCTTGTTATTTATCCTCCAATTAAGTTCCATCAATAATTCCCTACAATATAAGTGATCCATATCATTTTCATGACAAATAGTATTAATGAAGAGTATATCTCATACCACACAACTTAGGTGAATCAGCCATAATCCATCCTAATGGTCCCCATATTAAACCAACCATTCATGTAATTTTTAATCAATTAAAAACCTTCACTTAGTGTCACTTAACTACCAAAACCATTTATTAGCCACCACTAGGCTAATTTTCAATTCATATAATTTTTAATCAATTAAAAACCTTCACTTAATGTCACCAACGTTCACCATTAGCCCTTATAATAAAAGTTAAACCTTAATCTAAATCTTATTAGATTCAAATAGTATAATCAATAGGCTTAAACCATTAAAGAGTAAAACCTAACCTCTTAGGGTTTGACTTTTGCCTTAAAACTCTATTTTTTATCCAATTGCCCGCTCAAAATATTAGGGCATCATATAGAAACTTAAAACAACCTCCTAAGGACCCAAGGAAACTAAAGCTTACAAGAATAAAGCCTTTGGGATCAAAATTTTAGAAATTTTCTCTTCCAAAAATTGAAGAAAACCAAGAGGGAAGGAAGAGGATTGAAATAGGGAATTTACCTATCGTGTAGCCAAGTTCGCAATGTTCACAAAGCCTCCTAGATCCAAGCTTATCTCCCTATCTTCCTCCTCTCTTCTTCCTCTCTTCAGTCTCATGTTTCTTTCCTTTGGTTTCTTGTTTCATTTCTATGTGAATCTACTCTTAAAAAATTGATCTAAATACTTTGGGAAAAATTACAAAGAAGGGCCTAATATTTCTTATTATAACACAAAAACCCGAGTCAACTTTAGTAATTTTTTCATAGTTAAAAATAAAATAAAACTAAACTTTTGTTGAGTAAAATTCAAACTCTGGACCTCTATCAAATTATTCTTCATTTTAATTTAATTATAGATATTTTATTTTTAAAATAAATATGAGTCTTAAAATTTTCAAGATGTTACAATGAATATCGCTAAACTCAATCAGAGCCTTTATAATCACCCGGTCAAAGGTAACTTTTGACTAAGTCAAAGGTGACTTTGACTAGGTCAAAGTTCAGTGGTCATCATGTAGGAATCCATGATGATCTCTAGTCAAAGGGCTTAATGATATAGTTACATATGAAATAAGCTTGTGATTTGTACCCTGCATCTTTCTCATAACTGGTTAGTCTAGCACCTCAAATCCTTTCAAGTGCCTATGACTTTGATTTATATCTCTATAATTAATCAAAATCGTACTAGTCTTGTTTTATCTATGTTCCCTCATAGAAGAATAACCAGGAACATTTAGGACAATTACTATAGTTTGTCTAAATATATAGTTATCATAGTGAACATGCAATTGATATTATAACAAAATAGAAATTTCATAAATAACAATGTTCATAATACAATGATTGGCCCTAGGGCACAATTTCCAACACCTTCTGGAATGGTTCTTGTGTTTTTTCAATCTTAAGTTAGAATCTCACGTTTTTAGATCAAATGTTGAGTCTTGTGATTGTTCAGTGCAATGTGTTATGGTGTAAGTAAAGTCTGTGGTGTTTCATGCAACATCCTCAATTTTGAATTTTGAATTTTTGGTGGTTGAAAGGAGTAAATTGGTATAATTAAGTGATTTATGAGTTAATGATGGTTTTGGACTGCTAATCAAGTTTTTAGCCTTTTTAACAGTTTTAAAAGTGGCCTAGGATGGAGTTTAGGTCAATCAAGCCAAAGTACAAAGCCCAATTTTCTCCAAGATTTGTTGTGCCATCCGTCACGGTAGAGGCATGATGCGCCATAATGGATGAGCCTGAATTTAGTTAAATCAGGGCATTCATAGAAAGAAAGAAAGAAAGAAAGGAAGGAAGGAGGAAGAAATGAAGAGTGATTGTCTTGCCTCTACTAAGGCATCATCTTCTAGGCACTTTTAGGGTGTTTTGAATAAGAATCATCCTCGGGTAAGTTTCTTTTCACTCCCTCTTCCTTGGGCAAATTTTGGTAGATTTAGGAAGGATAGATTGCGGTTTTTGTCTCCTCTTAGGTTTTGACCCAACCCATTAGCTTAGTTAGGGTCTCAGGGAGTTAAATCAAGCTTTTAAACCTTAGTTTATGAATTTTATAGTGATTTAAAATTTTTGGTTAGGGTTTGGATGAACCTTAAATGAAAGTTGGGAGTAATGTGGGTGAAGGATTGATGTCATCTAAGTAGTTAGGTGTTAAATGGTATTAATGGAGTGTGTTGGAAGTATTACTTATATTAAAATGGGATTTTAAGTATAGTAGGTACCTAAAATTAGGTTACAAGGGGGTTTAGTTAGAGTTATAGTTAATTATTAATGTTTAATCTTGTAAATTAAATATTGATCGCACATTGTTGAGTGAGCGGACTCTTGAGGAGTTGGTAACAATAACTATTTTTATGACAAAATTATTGAGGTAATTGGATAATCTAATCATTTTACTTGTATATTTGAGTGGTTATGGGTTTGCGAGAATGTATATTTACATTCTATTATGAAAAGTTTTGACTTACACATGATTTTTTTTTATGTTTCAGGAAAATTTGTGCGAAGTGGTATTTAATTAAAGTAGTATTCTATGCATAAAAAGAACCCTTTTAAAGTATATTTGTACAAATGGTGAAATTGAATACGATGTGAAGTATAAGTACTTATTATATGAATATTTCATGATGAATATGTGTATGATTGATTAACATTATCATTGTGAGAGGGTGGGAGTTTACTTTAGAGTAGTCAGGAGATATTTGTATGAAATTCGAATGGTATACTAGCATCATGGAGGCCACGGTGCATAGTCTATCTTTTGTTTGGAAGTTCCGTTACTATTTGAAATAGATTGGGCATACACACTTTGATATTCAAGGAAAGGGGGAATTTATGGTTTATAATGTGTGAAAATGCCTTTGGTTGAGGCTACCTCCCATGATTAGTGAGCTTGGGTTGGTCTAGTCACATGCACTTGATCTTAACATGTTGTTAGCCTATATATTCAGTTGGAGGATATAAGGTGAATAATGTTGACCATACATAGTATGGAATGTTATAAGATATCATGTGTTTGAAACATATTTGATAACTTGTTTTTAATTGCCACTTCACACACTCATACTATTCTTATTGCTTGTGAATAAATTAGGTTATTTGGTTATTGAGTCTTCAACTCACCCCCATGGTTATATTTTATAAGTAAAGGCTCAAATAAGAGCTAAGGGAAGGACGATACCACCGAGAATTGAGAGGCTGTGTTTGTATAGCTCTCTATCTCTTTTTTGGTATTATTATAATGAATGATTTATGAATTTATGCCAACTTAGGATCACGTGTTTTGTTTTGATCACATCTTTTGGCTCAATGATATGAGAGGGATCTGGCTAATACTTTTTGAGTTGAGAAAGGGACCAATGAATCTAAGAGTCAATTTCTCATCTTTGATTGACCTCTCAATGCCATTCATCTGCATGACTCTTATATGGTTGCCCACTAAGAATTCTGATAGTCTTTTATGCATATACTTGTAGCTCTTCTATTGACCTTAGGTTGTCAACAGCTTTTTTTTTCTTATCATTTCAATCTTCTGAGTAGTTTGACCTACTAAGTTTGAAAGGCTAATGACATTTTCTCCCATACAAAGCATTATAAGGAGCCATCATAATACTAGAGTAGTAACTATTAGCATAGCTGAACTCAACCAGTGATTGATGAGTGTCCCAACTACCACTTAACTCCAAGGCACAAGATCTTAGCATATCCTCTAATGTCTGAGTGGTCTTCTTAGTCAGTCAGTTAGTTTGAGGGTGATAGAGAGTACTAACCTTTAGCTTGGCTCCCATTTACTCTCTACAGTGCTGAAGTCAGTCTTTTTCTTCAACTCCTAAAATTCCATTTCATAGTTATCAGTCCATACATATGATTGATCTTTCCTAGTCAACTTAGTTAGTGGAAAAGCAATATGAGAAAATCCCTATATGAACCTATAGTAGTACCTGGCTAACCCTAGAAAACTCTAGATTTTTATGACTGAGGTAGGCTATTCCTACTTCAAAACAATGTCTACCTTGTGTGTATTTACTACAATCCCATCCGCTAACCCAATATGTCCAAGGTAACTAATACAATTGGACCCATACTCCTATGAACTAAAAATCCATCTTCCAACTCAAATCCTACCATAAATCATCATAAATGAGGGAGAGAAAGGAAGAATAAGGCACTGTAAACTTACCTTAAGTGTTTAAGAGCTTCAATCTAGCCTCAATGTGATCCCACAATGTGCCCTAGCAAAGCAAAAGAAGAGCTCTTTGGTTTGTCCTTCCTCTTTTCTATTTTTTTTGTGTTGATACGAATCTGATATATCAAATTTTTGGCTGTGTGCCATGGCATACATTGCCTTTCGCCATAGCGCATGGCACAGAGGTGCCCATTACATTCAAATTCATCTCTGTGCACCACGACGGACTGACCACGCACCGCAGCATATGGCACAGAGGACAATTCTTTACTTTTCTTCCTCTTTCCTTACTCAAGTAGCCCGCCATTGATTCAGAACCACTTCTAGGGCTGAAATCACCATAAATACATCCAGTTAAACCCCTCTGGCCACACACCTCATTAACTCTTTAATTACCCTCATCAGGTTAAAAAACTAGGATTAAATTTTGTCAGATATTACACTAATGCTCTCTAAGCTCTTAGACTTCTTACACAAGACTGAACAAGACTTCTTTATGGACTTAGTGTAAGCTCTTGTTATTGAGCCTCCAAAGTGGTATAAAGGGTCTTTAGGCATGTTAGATTGGAAGTTTTAGGCTCCTCACTCCTTAGTTTAGGCTTTTTTCATGCCACCATGCTCATGCTTTCCATCTTTAAGCTCTCTAACCTTGCTTGCCATGTCATTAGTGCCATAGGGTCCATTAAGGTCGTTCAATCTATAGAGGCCTCTTTGGCATACTCTCTTTATAGTGGTCCTCCTCCTCTACACATATCTCATGATGCATCTATTTATCTCTCCCTGTCTAATCCTTTAGTCATTACCCTTAGCATGGTTACCACACTCTGACTGCTCTCTCATTATCTTGCTCTGAAAAAGACATCATGTTGATAAATCTTTTTCTTGATTTCCAACATTAATTCTTTTAACTCCTCTAGAAGTTATTCCTCTAGAATTTTATCATTGTTTTTAGGTGGAGGTAGTACTGGTGTTTGTTGTCCTAAATATGGAATATCCTCTAGGATATTATCAGTGGTAATAGCTTTATCGGCACGTGCCATTCTCCCCTCTTAATTATGGAAACCATCACACAAAGAAAGCAAGTCAATCACTAGCTTAAAAAGGGAAAAGGATAATTGTACTAATGATATACAGAATCCTATACTTAGGTGATTTTCACAATTAATGCAATAAGTTTGCAACTTGGGTAAATATAACATGATTTTTGGTCAATAATAATAAGAAAAAGTGTGTAATAAATGTGACTTATCAATTCTCCCACACTTACCTTTTGCACTCCGGCCAAAATTAAAACAAAAAAAAAACTCTCTCAAAATCTCAAAACAAGAACAAAGTAAAACAAAACAATTTGTCAAGGGTAATCAAGTTAAAAGTCAAGGAAATTTTTCACAAAAACACAAGAGATGTTGCTACCCTAGCTAAAATACCTCATCAACCACAGGCAAACCATTAAAAAGATGCAATTTCATAGAGAGAGCCTCATAAAGATAGTGTATGCACTTAAGCACTCAAGTGTCTACGGTTTAACAATTTCACTCAAAGTATTTTAGCAAAAATGCCCCACCATAAGCTTGTAATCCCTCTACATCTCTACTATTAACATGCAGATATTCTCAAGAATTAAATGGACTTTAATGGAATGTAATAGGGCTATGAAATGGATGGATGCTCTTGGATTTGCATGTGAAAGCTAGGGTTTTGGCTCATAGAATTAAGTCTTGGCCATAATGTAAAATATGCAATAATATTTAAATCTTTCTAAGACTTCACTAAGTGGATATAAAGTAAAAAATGGATGAAAATGTAAGTTGAATGGATGTGAAAAGCAAATAATAGAATATGTGACTTTTAACCCAAATATCAATCCTTTTATTCAAACTCTTTCTTTTCCTTTTCTTTTCTTTTCTTTTGCTTTTTTTGGGTTTTCTCATCATTTTTTTCTTATTTTTATTTTTTCTAGTCGTCTTGTGTATCAAGTAATAAGAGAATAATGCACTTGTTCTTTGAATGAAATGGAACGATGGAAGAATGAAAAATAGAAAAATGAGTTGTATCCACTAAGTTAAACCAAAGAAAGATCAAAATGTTGAAAAGCACTTGAAAATAATACATGCAATCCATGGTAAAATAAGGATAGTGTTTAAGAAATGGACAAAATAAATAAAAGGCTCAAAGGGCTAACAAAAAGGTGATCAATCTATTAAGGTTGGCCTTTTAAGTCTTTTAGCTATTTTTAATGAATGCCATTATCATCTTCCCTACAACAAATGCAATGATATAGCCTTGATTGAAGGGGAAAACAAATTCTAGAGTGCATAAATGCTAAAGATAAATTGCACAAAATTGTTTAGGCTTCTTCTAACTAGGGTTTTTGCCTCTCTAATCAATTGCACACAATTTAAAAGAAAGCTTGTTTAATAAGGTAAAACAACTAAGGTAACATTACTTCAAGAGTTTAAGTTCCAAAATCTAAAAGAAGTTTCTCAAATAACCCAAGGCAAAATAAAACAATTTTTTTTAAGTTTTTCAATTTTTTTAAAAATCAAATATTTTTGTCTCCCTCCCACACTTAAATCATGCATTGTCTCCAATATATGCACATACATGTCCTTAGATAATGTTTTCACAAAAGAATGCATGAAAAATGAAAGAGGAAAATTTTTTATGAACGAAAGACTCAACAAGACAAGACTCAAGACTAAAGGACAACACTAGACCAAGACCAAGCACCTAATTCAAGAATAAAAAACCCTTTTATTTGGAAAAAGAAATAAATAAAACAAACATAATTCTAAACCTAACGGAAAGAATCATATCTCCCCCACACTTAAATCTTAAAATGGATACCTAAAAGCACAATCACAAGCAAGAATCAAGTGATCCACATGTGTGCACAAGTGTCAGCTCAATATGTGTGCTAAGTGAATAATCAAAGTAAAGAAAGGGTGTGAGTTGGAGAGATACGACCTTAAAACCAATCATAAAGGTTCAAAAATAGAAGGTGGAATCTCTAATGAAAAACTTGTACCCCTTCTAAGAGCATTGATTGAATTCTCCTTTAAGGCCATCCAGAGGTTTAGGCTCAATTGGCAAAGGTCCTATAAAATAAGCAATGAAACAATGACCTTGCACAATTGGAGACTTAAGTAAATCATTATAATCAAGTAATTCAATTAAGGAATGATACAATGCACTATCAAAGTAATTCAAATTAAATAACTCCCCTTCTTTGTTTGGTGTAAGATCACATGAAATGATGTCCTTAGAAAAATCAAGAACAAGCTCTTCATGAGTGTGAGGCAAATCTTGAAAATCTAAAACATGAGCTTGTTGATCTCCCTTTAGGATATCTACAGCCTCTTCCTCTTCAATAACAATTTCTCTAAATGCATGAGGATTCTCAATTATATCTTCTTGTAAACCTATAAAATCAATAAAAGTACTTTCCTCAAGCATATTTTAGTCTAAAGAAAATAAATTCACTTGAGAGGTAAAAGTTTCTTGACAAATCATGCATAAATTATCAACATCACAAGAACAAGAAAGCAAGGAAGATAAACTATCACCAAGAGTATCATGAAAAGCAATGGAAGAATTATGAAAGTCAACCTCCTTGACATCTTGAGCTATCTTCATTTATTTCTTCAAGTTCTTACTACTTGCCACGGTCTTATATAAAATGCCAATAGAAAGCACAGCCTTAGGCACCTTAAGTGAAAAATTTTTCTCCAATAGCATAGGAATCTCTTGGATATTAAGCTCGAGTGGACCCTAGTCATCTTAGGTTATCAAATTTTAACTAGAATGTAGTATTTAGAGCCTCATTATGTACACTCAAATTTCTCTCATCATCTAAATATTCTCTCAATTTCTCTCACCTCTATCTTTTACTTCACATGTTCTTTATTCTTCTCTCACATCCAGATCCATTTATTCATCATTCATCCTTTCATATCATGTCTAGATTTTCCCATTCATATCCAGATTTTCATCCAGATATTGCTTCTTCTTCTATTCATCTCAATTTTATTCAGAATCTCCTCTTGTTCTAGCACACATTTTCACATCTAGCATCCACATATTCTAGATTCATCATGGAGTTCTCTCAAGTTCAAGGTCTGATTTAGTTGAAGAAGAAGAACATAAGAGGCTAATTATCTAAAGCTCCAAGAAGGATGACTTGGCATTATGAGATTTTCAAATTTGTAATTGTTGTTCATTTTCTTGATTTCATGTTCTTGTCTTGATTAATTGAGAATTTTAAATTCTGGACCTGTTTTGTTGAAGACTTTGTGATTCTAATTCAAATTTGATGAGAATATGAATGTTGAATTTAGATTTTTATGCTATGTCTAGCTCTAGAATTTATGATTTAGCTTGATGTTCTAGGATTATTTCATAAGTTCTTGCTGATTCTTGTTCAAGTTCATGTGTAGACTTGTGAGTTTGATCCATATTTGTTATATGAATTTGACTTGAGGTATTTTTCTTCCACTAGTTTTGGTCTAAAACTTGTGTAGAACAAGGCTAGACATAGTATTAATTCTCAATTCACTTGACCTAGATTTATTAATGTTGATTAAGTCTAATGGTGTACCACACTTTAAACAAAAATTATGGAAATCAATTATTAATGTTAGGAAACCTGAATTGGACTCATCATAATCATCATTCATTTTATCACATTTTAAACAAAAATTTTACAAACATTTATTGTGCATTTTAGACTAGTTTGATTACTTGAAAGTTCATTTTAACTTGTTGTAATTAAATCAAAGATTTGTATGCATTGCTCTATGGGAGATGACCTAGTGTGATAAATACTAAATTCTAGTTAAAATTTAATAACCTAAGGTGACTAGGGTTCATCAGTTGGCATTGTTGTCGAGGAGCAACTAGCCATACAAGTTGTTGTTCAATTGCTGTTTTAATTTGTTCTGCATTTTGGCTTAATTCTGGAATTTTTGTTGTGGTGACTAACTCACATTTTTTCTGAGCATTTGATCACTTGTTTGGTCTATTTGCTACTGTATATTGTCATTGGAACATTGATTCTGGACGTGAAACCCAAATCTGCCAGGGTTAGCTCAAGTGTTTGCATGATGTGGAAATTAACTCTGGCCAAAATTTAGTACACGAGTTTTGGACAGGTATAATTTTAGCTACACACATAATTTTGAGCTGATTCTTGGTTTATTATGTTCTTAGTTATCTTATGATTAAATTTTCTGTTGAACACATTGGCTAATTCGGCCATTAAGTTGGTTGAATTCTTGCTTGACTGAAACAGGGAATTCACTGGAATTTCAGTGTTGAAGACCCGAATTTGAAAAACTAATGGGAAGAATGTACAAGGATTTTTGACCTGAAATTTTAACTATATAACCTTTTGAGTGTTAATAGCTTCAGGTAAAAATTTTAGAGCAATTTGATTCATGACTAGAGAGTTGTGCACTGAACATGCACATAAGGTCCTCTACTGATGCCTAGGGACATTCCAGGAAGAAAGGGCTGAATTTCGATGAGCATATCCCTCTCTCTGCTTGGAAATTTTGGTTAAAACAATTTCTTCATTTAATTCAGTGTTTTATATTAATTTTTTTAGTTTTTAGTTTTTTCTATTTTTTTCTTTTTCACTTTCAAAAAAATTCCACAAAATTACTATTCCAGTGTGTTTCAATTCTACCAGTTTTTCAAAATTTTACATAATTTTGTATTTTTTATTTTTCTTGCTTCCAACTGCTTTTCTATGGTGTTTTGACCTTTATATGTCTTTGTAGAAGCTGTAAAGAACTTGAGGAAAAGTTTATTTAATTTAGAGATGGATAGCAAGAGTTCTTGGCATCTTCTTCAATTTCAAACACCATAGTTGATAATTCTCTGAATTTTGATAGTATGGCTGAGCATATTCCTATGAAAACAAGCATTAGAGAGATGGTTTCACCTATTGATTCATATCGAGTTAGTGGCTTAGTTTTAAATTTGCAAGAACATAGTGAGTATGAGATTAAACCTTCTTTAATAACTGCCTTACCTAAATTTTATATACTTGTAGTGAGGATCCAAATAGGCATTTACAAATTCTTGAGAGGGTTTGCTCTACCATGAAGCCACCAAAAGCAACCTTGGAGAATCTTATGCTCAAGGTCTTCTATTTCACACTTGAGGATAAAGATATCACATGGTTCAACACTCTTGCAACAAGGACTATTAATTCTTGGGCTAAAATGAGGAATTGCTTCCTTGAAAAGTATTTTTCAGCAACTAAATATTCACAATTAAGGAACAAAATTATAGGGATTCAACAATTTCCTCAAGAGTCTCTATATGAATATTGGATGAGATTCTTGGAGTTGCTTGCTAGGTGCCTTTATCCCAATGTGGGGAAGGAGTTCTTGGTGGATTATTTTCATGTGGGAATCCAAATTCATGATAGGGAGAACATAGATGCTACTGCCAATGGTTCTTTGTTGGATCTTCCATTGGATGAAGCTTTGGCATTGTTGGAAAAATTAGCCAATAGCAACCAACAATTAGTTCAAGAGAAAATGCAAGGGGTGTTCATTAAATATACTCATCTTCCATTCCTAATGCTCAATTTGAGGACATCTACTCTCCATTGGATTTTCTCAAGATGTCTATTAGCCATCCCTCACAAGCTTAAGTCTCTTCTATGTCTAAGGCACTTGTGGATCCTATTTGTGGCATATGCAATTCCACAATGCATGTCACTTCTAATTGCATGCATGCTCAAGATGTGGGGGCTGTGTATCAATGATAAAGGCCTTATAATTATCAACATAATCAAGGGGTAAGGAGCAATTTTCAGGCTAACTATAGGAGCACCTACAACCTATGTTGGAGCCAATACCCTAACTTTAGCTATAAGGGTAATCAAGAGATGGTGCAAGCTAAGAATTCTTGAGTGATTCCTATTCAAGATGGTTGGGGTGATAAACAAATGTATTCCTACCTTGATAAGATGGGTGATGCTATGTTTACCATGAGCCAAAAGTTTGATTCTAACATTGAATTTGTTGCTAAAGAATGGAGAATCTTAAATCAAAGCAACAAAATACTGATTTGGTGGTTTAACAACTTGAGAACTCAAATAGCATTAATCAAGCCTAAGAAAATAGGAAGCTTCTAACTAAACCAGTGATGAATCCAAAGAATGTTTGTGCTATTGAGTTGAGAAGTGAAAGAGTTCTAAATGCAAGTTAAGTGCTTCTAATCCTTGTGACAACACGTCTCTTATTGTTTTTTAAAATAACTCTCAAGCTTGTGATGAAAGGATACCTCCTCTTGGTGATCCAAGTGCTTCTCCTTGCTATGACAACACACCTCTCAACTTTCAAAGTGCCTCTACTTATGATGATAGCATCAAGCCTGCCTTGTGATGAAAACATGCCTCTTGCCTCTAAAATTCCTCAAGTGATTGATGATAAGGATGATTCAATTGAAGAAATTATGGTTGAGGATGTAAATGGAGCAAGAACAGATCTAAATGCTTAAGCAAAAGTAGAAGAATTGTGCTCAAAATAAGATAAAAACATTGCTAGAATAGCCACGGCCTCACCTTCTTCTAAGGCAAATGATCTTGATTCAAGCAAGCCTAAGGAGAAAGAAGTGTTGGGAAGAAGAGAGCCTCTAAAGGAGTATCAACTTGGGAATCATATCCCTAAGGACATGCCATTTCCCAAGGCCTTGACTAGGTTTATCAAGAAGGGAAGCTAAGAAGATGATAGGCAAGACATATTTGACATGTTGAAGAAAGTTGAAGTGAATATACCATTACTTGACATGATCAAAACCATGCCTAAGTGTGCTAAATTTTTAAAGGAGTTGTGCACAAATAAGAAGGGATTCAAGCCCTTAGCCATTGTGCAAATGAGTCATAGTGTGAGTGCCATTTTCAAGCCACAACTTCCTATCAAGTGTAGAGATCCAAGAGCTCGCACCATTCCTTCTCAAATTGAGAGTGTGGTTATGCAAGAAGCTCTTATTGATCTTGGGGGCAGCCATTAATGTCATGCCTACTCACATATACTCTTCTCTTTATGTGGGATGCCTCAAAGAGTGTGTGGAGTCATACTTCAACTTACTAATCGAAGCACAAGGAGACCTAAGGGCATTCTTGAAGACATATTAGTAAAAGTGAAAGACTTAGTGTTTCTAGTGGATTTCTATGTGCTAGAAATGCTAGAGGGAGGGCAAGGCACACTTATCTTAGGGAGACCATTCATGATGATTTCAAGTACTATTTTGAATATGAAAGAAGGTAAACTTACCATGGAGTTTTTAGATAAAAAAATTAAATTTAACATTTTTGATCGCATGAAAAACCATTTTATGACTTATAGCCTTTATTTCATTGATATTATTGAGGATGTACTTGTTGATAAGGTCTCCATGCTACATATTTCTGACATTAATGATTCCTTGCTTGATTCTACATGTTCTTGCATCTTTGTGAATTGCAAAGATGTTGCTTTAATTATGTCTAGTTTTATGGATTTGGATGATTTGCATTCACATGAGTATGAGAATAAGATTGGCATGCATGATTCATCTTATATTAATCACATTGAAGCACATGACATTTCTACTTCTATTCATGATTATTCTATTGCTTCTTTGTATGATTTAATTGCTTTGGATGAGTTGCATGAACTTGATGATAATTTTAGAACTCATTGTGCATCAATGATTATGCCAGGTGATGTTAGTGCTTTGGTACATTATGATGGCTCTAGTTCACCTCTTTCATGTGACATGACACCACATTGCTTGTCTTGCACTAATTTGATGAATTCTGGAATTTTTTATTATCATTACTTTTGTGTACCTAATCCATCTCCAAGTACGGAGAAAAGTTCTTCTTGTGCTGTTTCAAGTGTTCAAGTGTCTAAGGATGAAGAAGAATAAGGTCTTATGGATTTTACACCACCATTAGGTGCCACTTTGATTGATGATTCCATAGACTTGTCTACTTTCACATTTTCATTAGATGAGTCTATTTCTTTATTTGATTATGATTCTCCTTCCATTTTTAGCTTAGAGAGTGCACCTCATTCTATTGGCTCTAGTTCGTTAGATTATGGTGATACTCTTTGTTTTTCCGTTGATTATGGTATTGATTATGCCACATTCTCTTTTGATATTTTACTTGATCTTGACCATTATGTAAAGAAGAGTTGCTATTTTGATGATTTAGGTGAAGCATTGGAGAAGGAGATCAAGATTCATGATAAGCATCAAAGTGCAATGGAGATCAAATTCAAGATTGATTCCATACATCTTGAGAGTTTCTCTTTTGATTCATTTCACTCTCTTGATATGATTTGCACTTTGGATGATATTGAGCATGGATCATTTTATTTGATTCTAAGGATTTAATTGATGTTGTCATGTATTCTATATTACCTTTAGCTCCTAGTTCTTTTAAGTCTTATGCAGCTATTGATATGATTTTGGGAGCTAAAGATGGTTTTGGCATCTTATTGCACGATTTTACTCCTCCCTAACTTGGTAGATTGAGTTTCATTTTGTGAGCTTACATGATCATATGCATGATGCCATAGTTGAGTTCTTAGTTAGGAAGTTTGCATTTCATATACCTTTACTAAGAACTAACCACATGATGAACCCAAGTGTGGGGGTGTGATTTTTAAGTTGACTAGCACATCTAGCTTATTATATGATAATTTGAATTTGCTAGATTTCATTGGGCGTGCTAGGCACTTGGATGCTTCTATATCACATCTCTACATTTTTCTTGTGATTTCTTCTTTAAGGTATGAGGGAACCCATCAAAGAGATCACAAGAGGAGGTTTTGACTTGAGGGCTTCCACTATAAAGATCCTCCATGAGTCTTTAAAGGTTATATCTCTCCTTCCTATTCCTTTTTGAATGATTTGTTTGTTCACAAATCACACAAGTGGAATATTTTATAGATTTGCTTGCTGTCATTATGTGCACATGTGGCATACCATTCTTTGCTTGTGTTTGTGTTTGTGAATACCATTTTGAGTTCAAGTATGGGAGCGGAGATATGACTTCTTTTTGTACTTTGACATGCATTACAGATTTGAATTACTTCTTTCTATCATGTGTTTACATGCATTAAGGACAATGTATTATTTAAGTATAGGGGAAAGTGTGTTTTGAAAAAAACTTTTGTTTGTGAGTAATCTTGAGTTTTTGAAAATGATCTTAGTTATGCATTTGAGTTTGAACTTTTGAGATATTACTTTCTTTAGTTTAAATCTGGTTGGAAGCAAGAAATCATTTGGTTAAGTGTAATTGATTAAGAGAAGCAAGAATCAAACCATATGGAAAAGGCCTTCAACCGTTGAGAGTTCTATGTTCCTTGGTTTTGTTAATCCTCTAGAACTTGTTTTTTCTTTTACTTGAAGCTACACTTGTGCATTGGTTGTAGGGAAAGTGATTATGGCCATCATTAAAGTGCCTAAGGCTTTTTAGCTAACCCTTGATTACTTGATCATCCCTTGCTTAGCCAAAGAGAGCCTTTCTTTATTTTATCATTTTTAAACACTTTGCCCTATTTTGGATAGATTGCATGTATTTTCATTTGGTATGTTTCAATGTACATTGATTATTCTTTATTAAACTTAGTAGATAACAATTATGGGGATCCATTTTATTCATTCACATTGGCCATACCATTCTATTAGGAACATCTTTGAGTTGTACCCAAGTGTGGAAGCTATGCTTTGAAAAAGAGAGAGAGAGAGAGAGAGAGAGAGAGAGCGAGAGACATAGCAAAAGAAAACAAAACCAAAGAAAGCAAGAGAAAATAGAAACAATAAGAGAAAGAGAAAGAAAGAAATATATATATATATATACATATATAGATGAAAAGAAAAGAGATCCAAAGTAAATCAAAGAAAAGCAAAAGAAAGAGTTTGAATAAGCAAGCTTTCTTGGGTTTGTTATTTGATTCATTTGTCCTACTTGTGGAGTTCCATTTAATCTCTATCTACTTTACTCTTGGCTATTTATTGAGTAGTCTTTGTATATTATGCATACTTACATTGTGGCAAAGGAATTTTCTTGAGCTAAACCCTATCCCTTCACATGCAAATCTAAGTTTATCCTTCATTGAGCACATTACATCCTTTTGAAAGTACATATGATTCTTAAGAACCCTTGCATCTTAATAGTGGAGAGATAGAGGGATTATAGCCTATGGTAGGATGACTTGCCAAGGAACTGGAGTGATATATATACCCTTATACACTGAGTGCTAGAGTGAAACACTAATCTGGTGAGGTTTCTCTTTGAGATTACATTCTTGCAAATGGTTTGCTTGTGTGTATTAAGGTTTTCTCTAAAGATTATAACATTAATTTGGTTCTCGTGATAGTGCATTTACTTTGAGAATTGGATTTACTCTTGAGAGCTTGCATCTTTGTGTTGTTTTCCTTTTTAAGATTTTAGAGAGAGTTTTACCCAAAGAGCAAAATCCAAGTGTGGGGGAATTGATCTATCTCATATTTTATATACTAAACACTTGGTTATTGGCATTAAATTGTGCATATTAGGGTTTAATTTTCAATTTTGAGTTGTCTTTTTCATATTGACTCTATGAACCTTAATAATGCTATTTGATAATTGTTTTGACACTTTTAAATCTTAATTGAGATCTTGGGCTTAAATTCTCTTTTCCTCCTTGTTAATTTTATTTTAGAATTTATTTAGTTTTGTATCTTTTTATTTTCAGATTCTTCAGGAAGCAAATTTGGAATCAAAGAGCAAAGACTAAGTCTTTCATTAGAGAATTCAAGAGTAAGAGAGGGCTTATTTGGCAATTTAATTTAGAATTGAGGGGCTGAATTGGCACCTATTTTCAGATTTAGTTAAGGGAATTAAATAAATAATTAGGCAAGGAAAAGCATGATATGCGTGAATTAAATCTAATCCACAAGAGGGTAATAGTTGATGTCATCATAAGGATTAAGAAGTGCATTTTACATGAATTGAAGCTAATCTAAGAGAAATATAGGATGAAATAATCAAAGAAAAACAAAGAAGCATTTGGTGTGTGATTCAATTTTGATTTAAAGAAGGCATTGGGTGACATCATCATAAGGATAACAAAGAGCATTTATGCGTGACTTCATATCTAACTCCATGCAAAATTCACGTGGCAACTGGCTGAAGCTTAATGAAGTCACACTTTTGACACTTTAATCACATGTTCCTTGCTCCATGATCAGCACTTTTGTGTGCCACTTTTCCTTGCACTTTCTAGAATTATTTGCTCAATTTTAATTTATTTTCTAGCTCAAAATTAGCCACATTCAGATCTAGACCACCTTGAAATTATCACCTATTCACATTATTCACACATACATAAGCCTATATTTCATATTAGAGCCTCATTATGTACATTCCAATCTCTCTCATCATCTGAATATTCTCTCATTTTCTCTCAATTTCTCTCATCTCCATCTTCCACTTCACGTGTTCTTCATTCTTCTCTCATGTCTAGATCCATTTCTTCATCCTTCATCCTTTCATATCATGTCTAGATTTTCCCATTCATATTCAAATTTTTGTCTAGATATTGCTTCTTCTTCTATTCATGTCAATTTTGTTCAGAATTTCCTCTTGTTCCAACAGACATTTTCACGTCTAGCAGACACAAATTCTAGATTCATCATGGAGTTCTCTCAAGTTCAAGGTTTGATTGAGTTGAAGAAAAAA
Organism: Prosopis cineraria; assembly: GCF_029017545.1. Classification (NCBI taxonomy): domain Eukaryota; kingdom Viridiplantae; phylum Streptophyta; class Magnoliopsida; order Fabales; family Fabaceae; genus Prosopis; species Prosopis cineraria. Next base: position 20,856 of record NW_026555907.1, on the reverse strand, counting down.
GAACTTGAGAGGCTAATGATCTAGAGCTCCAAGAAGGATGATTGGACATTATGAGATTTTCATATTTGTAATTGTTTTCATTTTCTTGATTTCATGTTCTTGTCTTGATTAATTAAGAATTTTGAATTCTGGACCTGTTTTGTTGAAGACTTTGTGATTCTAATTCATATTTGATGAGAATATGAATGTTGAATTTAGATTTTATGCTCTGTCCAGCTCTAGAATTTATGATTTAGCTTGATGTTTTAGGTTATTTCATAAGTTCTTGCTGATTCTTGTTCAAGTTCATATGTAGACTTGAGTGAGATCCATATTGGTTATATGAATTTGACTTGAGGTATTTTTCTTCCACTAGTTTAGTCTGAAACTTATATAGAACAAGGCTGAAGAAGTATGAATTCTAAATTCACTTAAGCTAGATTCATTAATGTTGATCAAGTCTAATGGTGCACAACACTTAGAGGCTTCTAAGTGTCTCAAATTAGGTTAATCAAGAAGGTTTTATGATGTTATAATTATGAAAATCAATGATTAATGTTAAGAAATCTAACTTGGGCTTATCATAATCATCATTCATTTATCACATTTTAAACAAAAAATTTTACAAACATTTATTGTGCATTTTAGACTAGTTTGATTAGCTGAAAGTTCATTTTAACTTGTGGTAATTGAATCAAAGATTTGTATGCATTGCTCCTATGGGAGATGACCTAGAGTGTAAAATACTACATTCTAGTTAAAATTTGATAACTTAAGGCGACTAGGGTTCATCAATTGGCACAGTTGCTGGGGAGTAACTAGCCATACAAATTGTTGTTCAATTACTGTTTCAATTTATTCTTCATTTTGCTTAAGTCTAGAATTTTGGTTGTGGTGATTAACTCATGTTTTTTTTCTGAGCATTTGATCACTTGTTTGGTCTATTTGCTACTGGATTTTGTCATTGCAACATTGATTCCGGATGTGCAATCAAATCTGCCAAAGTTAGCTCAAATGATTGCATGTTGTGGAAATTGACTCTCGCTAGAATTTAGTGCATGAATTTTGGACATGGATAATTTTAGCTACACACATCATTTTTAGCTAATTCTTAGTTTATTGTGTTCTTTGTTATCTTACGATTAAAGTTTCTATTTAACACATTTGCTAATTTGACCACTAAGTTGGTTGAATTCTTGCTTGACTAAAATAGGGTTCACTGGAATTTCCAATGTTGAAGAACTGAATTTGAAAAAATACTGGGAAGAATTTACAAGGAATTTGGCTTGAAATTTTAACTATATAAGGTAAACATTTTTGATCAATTTGATTCGGACCAGGGAGTTGAATAGTTAAGCTTTGAGGATTTAGGCTCAAAATAGTCAAAAGTTAGATTAATGGTGAAAACTAGTTGAATAAATGAGTTAGGAGGTTGTTATAGTCATTTGAATAGCTTATAGGGCCAATAACTATAGATAATGGATGTATGAATTCAAAAGGTGTTAATTAGACCATTTTATGTCTTAAGCGATTTGAATTAGCCAAATCAATGCCTGTGTTAGGTGTTGAGAATTGATTAAGGAACACTATATTGTGTAGATTGAGCACCTATGGCATTGCTCATGGGAATCTACATGCTTGAAATCCATAGTGATTAGTAACCCTTAGTAGCAAGGGTTAAAGATAACTGGAGTAACTTTTTTACTTGTTTGTTGTGAAATTATTTAGAAGTATTTTTATAGAACTATGTGCATTGTGTGTGAATTGATAGAGTAGTAGCATTGTGAAAGAATATGCACATGGGTGTGTGAATGTTAATTGAAATGAATTTGAGATGACATGTGTATTGACATGCATCGCTTTCACGAGTATACCCTGGACCATGGTAGGGGATGCATCCCCTACCATGAAGAGGTCCAAGAAGTCTAGATGATCCAAAGCGTAAAGCTTGACTTCACCATGACATACCTAGGATATGGAATAATCCATGAGGTTACCCTAGTGTCATGGCCTTAGAACTTCCCTTTCCTTGAACCGTGCTGGTTTTAACTTGATCAACCTCTTGATCGTGACTAAGTCAGCCGAACCCACAAAGTAGGCAAAGAGACTAAGAGAACTAGATGCACAAGTAAAGAGTAGAGAGTTTGAGTGAATGAACTTTGAGAGCTTTACTACTTTGCTTGAGTAGTTACAAATGAGGGGTGAGGGGTATTTATAAGCCTCCCCTTTTCTCTAGAAAATTCCCACCTCCTTAATGGACGATTGGATTAATTCGACCTAACAGTGTACATTCTTTCTCTAGATATTTCTATAAGGAATATCTTGATATTTACAAGGAGAATTCTAGAATGTACAAGAGTAGGATATCCCTAAAATGATCTAGATACTTCAATGCTTTCTACACTATTCTAGAGATATTTAGGTCTTTGAGGTCATACCGGCGTATCCTAAAAGACTCTGGTGCCTTCTTGATTATCCTGGATCGTTTCAGAAGCTTCTAGAATATTTTAACCTCATGAAAATTCTAACTTTATCACATTCTCCCCCACCTATTCGAGTGACGTCCTTGTCACGGCATCATCTCTATAGGAACGAAGTAGTTCTTCAAATTGCCAAAGATCTCTTTGAGATTCCTATGTTGCTTCGGTCTCTCGCAATCCCTTCCACTTGATCAAGTATTGTGTGTCTGGTGGCACACCTCTTTTTTGCCCAACTCGGTGACTAAGTATTTCTTCAACTCCTCGATCATATGCCTTGGTGATGGTCGATGGGGCACGTAATGATGTTCCTCGTGTTGGGTCATCCTGATCTTCATGATAAGGTTTCAACATGCTAACATGGAAGACAAGATGAATCTTTAAATTAGTAGGGAGATCCAATTTATATGAGACTTTCCCTACCTTCTTGATTACCTTATAAAAACCTTCATATTTGTGAATGAGGCCCTTATGTACTGATCTGAAGGCTTTGAATTATTGTGGGAGAAGTTTCACCATTACCATGTCCCCAACTTGGAATTCTATTGCATGCCTTCATTTGTCTGCAAACTTCTTCATCTTCTTAGCAGCTTTTATAAGGAATGATCTTGTTTCATCTTCCCATTCTTGCTAGGACTTAGCCATGTTAAAAGCTCCAAGGCTCTTACCTTTATAGGAGGTTGCGAAGGCATGTGGGGTGATTGGTTGTTGCCCCATCACAATCTCAAATGGGCTCTTTCTTGTCGCCTCGTTCCTCTGTAGGTTGTAGGAGAACTGAGCCACATCAAGTAACTTAACCTAATCCTTCTGATTGGCACTAACAAAGTGCCACAAGTAGCACTCAAGTAAAGCATTCACCCTCTTAGTTTGCCCGTCTGTTTGAGGATGAAAGCTAGTTGAGAAGTGTAGCTCTGTCCCCAATAATTTGAACAATTTTGTCCACAGCTTTCCTGTGAATCATGGATCTCTGTCACTAATGATAGTTTTAGGAAGGCCCCAGTACTTTACCACATTTTTAAAAACATTCGAGCCGCTTCCTCAGCCGTGCAGTCCGTTGGGGTAGCTATGAAAGTTGCATATTTGGAGAATCGATCTACTACCACCATGATGGATCCGAATCCTTCTGACTTAGGTAATACTGAGATGAAGTCCAAAGAAACACTTTCCCATGGTTGGCTCGGTATAGGTAAGGGTTCAAGCAGTCCTCCAGGTAATTGGTTGTCCACCTTGTCTTGTTGGCACACAAGACAAGTCTTTACATAAAGTTCCACATCCTCCCTCATGTGTGACCAATAATAGGCTGCTTCTAGCAAAGCTAGAGTTCATTTTTGACCGAGGTGACCTGCCCATTTGGAGTCGTGACACTCTTTAATTAGCTCCTTCCTTAGGTTTGCCTATTTAGGAACATATATGTGCCTTCCTAGAGTGTAGAGGATGTCATCATCCACCCAGAATCTCTTAATCTTCCCTTCTTTTGCTAGTTCCATTAGCTATAGGGCTATGGGATCCTGGGCCAAACTATATTTATATAGCACAACAAACTTCAGGTAATCATTTTTACGAACAGGTGTTGTGTAGTGCCTAACACCTTCCCCACACTCAATCAACTCCCAAACCTATTTTCTGTTTTCACATACCACCCTTATCCACCATTAAACGGTTTCCCAAGATTTCCCTCAAAATCTTGATGGCGACTCCCATTTCTCCAGTATTCCTTACAAAGGCTGGAACCTCCTCTCTCGCGCCGTCCACATCGCATTTCTGGGTGCGACACATAATATGCATTTTAACAATCAATTCTTAACACATGAACTCACATAACTCAAATACTTTATAATTCAACATATAATTCATCACAATTCTCCACCCATAGTAATAAATCACAATCAATTTCATAAAATACCAAGGGTAGCAACATCAAGGTTTTCTTTCCAAAAACCATTTCACAAATCAAACACTTTGCCAATATGCATCATCAATTTAACTCAAATCACAATTCAAAAATACAATTAACATTCAACTATAGAGATTAAGTTTTTCCCGATTACCTCAAACCTTTGAGAGGTCAAAGGTTTATCCCTTACTATACCAACCTCCCAAAGGTTCAACAAGCTCAAATGGTGCCAAAAATGAACCTCTCTACATCCATACCACAAGAATATCATCAATGTCTAATTCTTAAAGCTTCATCAACATAAAACTCCACACACTCTATTTTTATCAACTCATGATCACTATCCATTCACACCCAATGGGCTCATTAGGTTCTATTAATGTATATTATCATAATGACGCTTAAAACCATAATTAATGCACATAAACCTCTTCCAACTACCTCATAAATATCAATTTTTGGATAATAAATGCTCCCATAGACTAACCACTTCTAAAATCATCAATGTGGTGTTCCAATATATTAAACAACTCTCATTCTACTTGTTTTAACCAATGGAATTGGACCCATACTCCTATAGACTGAAAATCCATCTTTTAATTCAAACCCTACCATAAATAATCATAAATGAGGGAAACAAAAGAAGAATGAGGCTTAGATTACCTACCTTGGGTGTTTGGGAGCTTCAAAACATCAACAATGAGAGCCAATATGCATGCCCTAGCAGAGCCTCAGCATTCTCTTTGTTTTCCTCTTCCTCTTCTCTTCTGTTTTCATGTGCAGAACGAATCAAATATATCTAATTTTTGGCTACATGCAACGATGCATGATGCCCTATGCCGCGGCGTATCGCACAAAGGAGCTCGTTACATTTAAACTGTCTCTGTGCACCGCGGCGAACCAATCACGTGCCGTGGCATGTGGCACAAAGAATAGTTCTTCACTTTTTCTTCCTCTTTCCTTTCCCAAGTGGCCCTGCCATCGATTCGAACCCACTCTGGGCTAAAATCAAAACAATTATGCCAAGTTGCAAAAACATTCGAACCCTCTGGCCATACACCTCATTAACTCACTAATCACCATCATTCAAGTTAATAAACTAGAATTAAATTTTCTTGAATGTTACACTAGCTAATGACACTAGTTTCATTTAAAATTGATATTTCATTTGAAAACTAGACACTCAGATGCAAAAATGACTATTTTGAATAATTTTCACTTACCCTAGCATCTGAATTCCAAACCAAGTGTTATTGGCCATTTTTAGGGCCTTAGCCACATCTATAAGGACACTTAACACTTGATTAACTAATTACGCACACAATATCACACACATACACAAGCTCTTGCGTAAAGTTCACACTTTCACAAACCTTTACACATCTGGCTAAACTTCACACACTTCCATATTAATTCAATATATACAAATGCACTTGCATTGTACTTCAACCTTGGATCACTCAAAAATCACACACACACAAAAGTACACACCATATGGCTAGGTTATACAAATAGCCTATATCTTCAAAGCTTGGCTACTAATTTTCAAACCAATTGTAAAGCCTTAATTTAACTCTAAAGAGCCTTTTTATTACAAAAGAATAAGAAAATAATCCCTTAAAATTCCTTGATTCAATTTCTTTATAACTAAAACTAAGAGAAATTAGTATAGAATCAGAGGTTAAGGCAGTACAAAACTTACCTAGCAAGCAATGAGTAGGAAATATTCCCTCAAGTGGCTATAACTCTTTGCCCTAGCAGATTGTTCCTCCCTCACCTCTCTCTCATGCTTCCTTTCTCTTGTTCCCTTTCATCCTGCGATCTGATTCATGCAATTTAAAATCAAATTTCTATGCCATACACTGCAATGCGTGCAATATATATTGTGGCGTGTGGCATAGTAAGGGAAATACCCACCATTCTCACACATTTTACTAAATTATGTAACACAAGAGCAAGGCTAGAAATCAATCCATGAGATTATGCAAGATTAATTCCAAGCAAATTCACATTAATAAACCACAAAATTATACAATTCATCAACATAGCAGCATTGAGAAGGAGTTAAAAACCATAAGAAAAAATTCCAATAAATCATCTTCCATTACAACAATAGTCCACTCAAATTAGAGTCCAAGTTGATCATAATATAACCTAAATCTAGAATTACAAGTAAAGTAAAATAGAAGAGTTAGGTTAAGGTAATCCTTTGCCAAAGGTGAAGTCTAAAATGATGGCTCATACTCCTTCATTCTTCCTCTGTACAAACTAAAATGAGCATAGCCTTCAAGCTCCATTGAAATCTTTAAGGTAATCTCCATTTGACCAAAATTATTTATGGCTTCAACTTGAGTTTAAGGCTTTGGATGGATGATTAAGTGGTGTACATGAAAAGGATTATAAGAAGAGAAGAATGGTAGTGATTTGGTGAGGATCCAATAGCTAGATGTGAAGAAGAGGGTTAGGGTTTTAAAAAGAGAAATGAGAGAAAATGAAGAACAACATGAACAAGAAAGAGAAAGTAAAAGATGAAATAAAGAAGATGGAGTGATAATGTTTTGAATCTAAAATTGTGTGAATAGAAAGTTAAATGACACATTTTTAGTCTAAAAATGCTCCAAAAATAAATAAAAAAGAAACTATAATCCTAAGATAGCCTCACACAATCCACACATGCCCTTTAGTGTTACTTTCTCATTGGTTACGTAATAATTCCTATATTAACATAAATAATACCATACTTTTCACTTAGAAAATCATAACTACCCTATCATGCCACATATGGTCTCCCAAGTCCTCTTGCATTCTTTTGACCAATTTATGCAAGTTCAAGTACACATGTGTCACTTATGTCACATAACAAATAAAATTTAATCAAATAAATGTGTGTGACATAATAATTCATATCTTGGCATATGAAATTAATTATTTAGATAGGATAAAAATAATAAAATGCAAAAAAAAAAGGTTGCCACATGTGAAACCAACAATGCGCGCACACATGCACAAAATCCTAATTAAGTCAACAAAATCAATAACTCTAAAATGTGATTTTTATTTGATATCTCCCAAACCAAATTAAATTTTTAAAATCTAATTATATTTTTGGACTAAAGTACCCCTATTGCAAAATTTGCCCCTTAGGTGATTTTATCACAATTAAGACCATAAATGCACAAAAGTGGGGAATATAATATGTAAAATAGGTCTTAAATGAATAGATAAAGTTTGTAAATAATGTGTCTTATTACTCTATGAGTATTACAGCCAATGGACATGGCCGAACTACTCCTTGCCACTCTGGGAGTGGTTGGTAAGGAGAGTATTCTACACCTTGCTGACTAGTTAAGGGGAATCTATAGTCTAGAGGTTGTAAAGAGATATTCGCCCTATCTCTTCCACTGCTAGTGAGTTAAACTAACCAGAGAGGTGTTGTGTATAGCTTATGGGTTCGGTTGGAAGATTTAGAGGTTGTGGAGAATGTTGGTGTAAAGTGCTCATGTATTGATATATGTAAGTTGTATTATTAAGGTGATTATAGTCATGCTTGTATGTGAATTTAATGTGTGTGATGATCTTTATATTAATGCTACTCTATCTCTTGTGTATAATTTTGCATGTTAACCAATATTTTAGTTTATCTAATTATTGAACTTTTATCTCACTTTGTTATTTCATGTCTATGGGTTTGAGGATCTAAAAGAGGCTAAGGAAAGAAGAATGAGAAGAGTAGTTGTGCCTGTAATAATTGTAATGCTATTGTAGGGTTAACCCTAGGATGCATATCGTAACATAACTCATTTTAGTAACTTGCTTGTTATATTGTTTTGTTACATCTTTGCCCTTTTTGTAGTGCATTCAAAAATGTATGGGCTTATATGTTATTACAAGTGAGTATGCAATTAAATTATTTTAGTGAAAAGTGCTTCTTGATATGCATTAAGCTGTGTTCCTAGCTTGTGGTGCCTAAGTTGTAGGTACCTATGTAAAACTAGAAGTAGTTGTTGGCAAGAATTGACCATTATAAAGGTTGTAACTTATTCTACTAGGGCATTGTATGTGCTTATGTGATTATGTGTGAGTGTTGGCTCATGTAAGTCCACCTATGTGAAATGTGGCATTGAGTGGCCAAATTAAGCATGTGATGTTGTATATGTGTTATTTAGTGTTAATTAGGTGTTTCTAATCCTTTTGAACTTAGTTTAAGACCCAGAGTAGTCTATTAAATTAAGGAAAGAATGAGATTTGAACACTTTGGGTGATTATTTTTAAAGAAAAGTACCTTTTTACACTTGAGTATTCAAATTGAGTTTGCACCGTTAGATTGTGTCCAAACTTTTTCATTAGTTAGCTTGTTTCTTAAGCTTTATATGGCTACTTGAACCACTATGATCGAATGTCACATGAAGAAATGATGCACATTAGAAGTTCATAGCAGAACTGTCATCATGGCAGCGAAATTTAACATGTGCACCTCAGCGCATGGTGTGCATGACACAACGCATGTCACAAAGCATGACCTAGTAGCTTTGTATCACATGTCACGGCATATGTGTTACAAGCCACGGCACATGACCCTTCTTGATGAAAAATGATTGCTTGTTTCTTTTTAAAGGAATGAAATTTAGACTTTCTGATATGCCTTCATTAAACTTATATTTATGTGTTTTTAACTAAAAGACTGGATCTTCATTTTTAAACTTCTTTCAAAGTAATGTGATTATTATTCCAGTGTTATGGTGTTATGTGTAAGTAAAGGCTATGGATTCCTCAAGGGAATTTATATTGTGTGCTGTAGTAAAATCACCATCTACCATGGTGCATTGCACAGCATTTACAACACTTTTGCTGTCATAACATAGCATCGAGGGGCAAACTTTTGGTGCACCTTGAGCATCCATCAAATGTTTGATTAGAGTAACTTAGGTGTCCCCAAAAAATCTTAGATAGTAAACAAGCTGGTGACACTAGTTTCATAACAAAATTTCATTTCAGTAAAAAGTTGGACACTAAAACTAAAAACAACCATTTCTTTTTCACACTTACACCACTTTAAGGTGTTCAAAATCCACACCAAGTGACAAAAGTCTAAACACCCACCTAGACTAAGTCCCCAAGACTTAGGACTACTAATACAATACATAGCACATAGCTATACCACATGCATAGCATTTCTACTCCTCAACCCCTATTTTAACAAAAAATCACAAGGGAAGTCAATATAACATAACTTCATAATTTAACAAATTTACAATTAAGAAAAGTAATATTAATCAATTCTAAACCTACTTGCACTAGTATTTAGGCCTCAAATAGCATTTTAACACATAACAATAGGCTAGGGCATTGAATACAAAATGATCACCACAATTAACATGTAATGGTATAAGTAAACCAAAATAATTGTCCTATTTGAAAACAAATCCTCATAATAATAACGCATAATAAAATATCCAAAAGATAGAGGCTATATAGTAGGAATTGGAACTCTTAAGCCTCAAAAGTCTTTCCCTTTTCTTTACCAAAGCTAGTGCTTGTAAAATAGTAAATAGGGGTAAGTATAAATTACTTATTAACTACAAGAAAATCTTTAAATCACATTCATGCAAGTCAAATCAATAAAGGCATGTAAAGTGGGCATTTATATAAAATACATCATAGCATAAAGCATATTACCACAACATTCATGTATCACATCCTATGATAAAATCTAATACATGAACATCAACTCCTTATCTCCTCCATATATTATGGAATGGATGCCATAGGCTGATAATATATCATGTCAATGAACTATCCCAAGTTCACCAATCATGGGAAGATACCCAACCAAAGATGCCTCGCTCAATCTCAGAACAGGGATTCCCCCAATTCTCAAATCTATTAGGGTGTTGCAATGTCCAGTACCACACCCAGTCCAGGGTGATATAAAAGGGCAATGGGTTTGGGTACCTATGCTTAAACTAGTCCAAGGCAGGATTCAAGAAGACTTAACCCTTAAAAACCAATCACCGAAGCCACCTATGGTGTGGGTTATAAATATATATATATATATATATATACATACACAAGACCTCTCTGGTTGGTCTAAGCTCAACAATAATGAAAGATGTAAGGCCAATACTTCTTTATCACCTTGGACTATGAATTCCCCTTAACCAATTAGTGGGAAGTCAAATGCTCTCGCTACCAATCACTCACATAGTGACAGGGAGTAGCCCAACCATGCCTATCAGCTATGGTTCACAAGGCATAGGCATCACATACACCAAGACCATGGTCTACACAACTCCAAAAGGTGAACTCCCACCTCTAATCACATATGAATGTTCATGCACTCTTAAATCCCATTAGTGGATCACAACACTTTAGACTAGAACTTCCTAATCTTACACAAAACAGGGCCACAAGCCTCTACCTTAGACTAAGCTATCATTTTCTCATACAGACACACGCACACAACACATGCGCTCAGGCATCACTATCACACACTTCTCACATATATTACAAGAATCACTTTTACACAATAACTCATGTGCTATTTTTCATGTGCATTACTTAATACAATAAAACTACTCTATCCATTTTCAAAATATTAATAAAACTAATTTACACAATTACCTTGTGCATAATTTTATAAATCAATAAGTAAAAGAGTTTATCTAGTTACTTCACACCATTTTTCCAAGGGTTACCATTTACACCAAATCACTTGTAATCTATAGACTTTCACAAGTAATCTCCTACATACTCAATCTACATAATGAGTGTCCTTGGTTAATTTTCCAAACTTAAAGCAAAATAGTAAATCTAGCTAAGTCACATTACTTAACACACATACTCATCTCACTTACACTTTTAGACTCACCTCAGCATATCAAGCATAATCACACACTCGTAGGCTATCAATAGGACCAAACCACTTCTCAATTCTTTATACCAACACTTCAACCCTTTAAAACCTCTTAATTTGGGTCTAATTGAGCCTATAGCTCTAAGACTTAACCATTAAGCCTCAATCCAATCACAAAATCTTAGTTTCACACCCAAAAGTCCTTTTCATAACTTTTATTCAGAATATAACCCCTTAAAGCTCTCCAATTCAATTTTTCTATATCAAAACCCTAAAAAAGTTAAGATAGCATAAGAGCATAAGGTAGTAGAAAACTTACTTGATAGGTAATAGGTAGGGAATATCTTTTAGTACTCAAAAATAGAATGCCCTAGTAAGGACACCCTTCCTCCTCTCTCATGCATCTTTTCCCTTATTCCTCTCTACCTCACAAACTAATCCACATCATTTATCTAAATCTTGTGTCATCGCATGTAGCACATGTATCAGCATGTGGCATAGTGAGCAAAGTCTCATTGCTGCTCATATGCTTTACTCTAAACCTCTGTTTCACCAATTAATCTTAACAATTCAACAACCCAACCAGTCAAAACACTAATTTGCCATCCAAAACCACACTTAATCTATTAATTACTAATTTACTCCTAATTAGAAATTAGTTTCTTGAATTAAAACTTTAAGATGTTACAATTGGTTTCAAGTGATAAAAACCATGAAAATATCTAAAAGGTTGCACTAAATGTGGTTAATAGGAAATTGCCAATGAACTTAGACATAATTCAATCTAGGTCTATAGTTTAGTAAGCTTAAATTGAAAGTTACTTGAAAGTTCATGTGGCTTTTATAGATTGCTCCATACTTGATTAAAACTTGTACAAAGCATCTAAGTGCCACAAGTGAACTGGAGAATGGGCACTTTAGGTGTTGTTTGACTAAATTGCCTAAGCTCTTAAGAGCTTATTGAATCAATACTTATACTTGTGTTGCTTTAGGTTCTTCTTTTCTTTGTCATTAATCCTGTAAATAATTCCTTTGGCCATTAATATTTTTTCTTCCATGTTTACCCTGTAAAATGGAGTTATGCTACCGAACTTAGTTCAAGTTCACATAGCAAACGCATAGAGGAATTGAAGAGAGAAATAAGGGAGAGAGTTTAGTTCTAAAGAGAATGTAGAGTGCACACTTATCACACACTGGACCCTCATATATGCCTAAATAACCGTTCCCTCTCTTTTTCAAATAAGAACCCATTACGATTACAAGATTGAGACCCAAATTTTCTCAATATTATAACAAGGCTTGTATTCTATATTTAGGCTCATGTTTAACCCTGATCCACCAAAAGTAGATAACCCAACACATCTCTTATATTCTTCTAACACTGTCCTAAAAGAAAACAAAAGTAAATATAGTTAAATTCATGTACAATGCATATGGATTGCCATAGCTTTGATCTTTTCAAATTTCTAGCAGAATATGGATTATGAAGTAGTCTAATCAAAAAACTTCATCCTCTTAAATTAACCAGAATCAAGAGAGAAGCATGTTGCTTTGATCCAATCAAATAGAAACTAGAAAAGCATGTACTCTTTTTAAGTCCAAGAGAGTACATTTTGAGAGACCAACAATGAAAGAACAAAGTGAGAGGACAACAATGGTGGTTATGTTGGTGGTGGCAGTAGCGATGGCTGGGTTCTTTTGTTGATTTGCCATTAGAGGTGGAGGAAATCATCAACAGAGCAAGGAAGCTTGAGAGGGACATTAGAGTGATGGAGATAGGATATAAGGATGACAAATCAATGAGTAATGCGATAATTACTATCTTTCCCTTCGTCTAAACCAAAACCAAAAACCTAAGCCTACCTCTCTGTTTTCTAAATATTTAACTAAGGATAAATTGGTCATTTAATAAATAAAGTTTATTTCATTTAAGTCCAATAAGCCCCCAATGAATTGTTAGAATTTATTGAGCCTTGTAATTAAGTTATACCTAGGGTCCTATAATAAAATTCTCCCTATAATTTAAGGGCTAATTAATTTTCCCTTTAACCTAAAGAAGAGTGATGGTTAAGGCATCCATTCATACATAATATTGCATACATCCATACAAATAATTGTAACCTGCAAAAGAACATGTGAAGCATGATACCATTTTCTCAAAGACATTCATGATCTCATTATAAGATACATACTCACTCCATCAAAAAATAGAAGACATTTTTAAAGAATTAAATGTTAAAAAATGTAAAATATTTTTAATCTTTTGAGGTATAATTATCATTTTTTTTTTCAAAAATGTCCCTATTAATAAATGATTTATTAACTATTTTATTAGGAAGATATTTAATTAAAAATATTTTATATTTTTAAATAGAAGAATTACATCTAACAAATAATCATCAATATCATCAATCAATATACAACACCATCAATAGCGGCACTTTTTACAAATCACATGCACTATATACTACTCATCTCGACCTCCGCACATCTAGTTTACAAATATAGCATTGGACTCCCCTTTAATCTCAGCTCACTTGAAATTGGAAAGAACAGGTAAATTGCAGGTCGAACCCTCGCTATTTAATAAATTGCCCAATACAAATAACAAACGCTCGATGTGAACCAATACGGGAAATCGTTGTCCAGCACAGTCATCCCCTTTTCCCAATTTCTTCGTTTCTAATCATCTCCCAGTGCTATGAGATTTTATCCTCTACGTTGCCTTTTTGAGCAATCATTTACAAGTAAATAAGGAAGAGAAATTAGTCAGAAAAGTAAATACTTATGTATGCCTCTGCTTTGGAGTATGTTAGTTTTGATTGAGTGATTCAAGATGAGAGTGCAAGTTCGGCCCAAGCCAAAGATGATGCCTTGAGCTCCGAAGTTATGGATGTGTCGATTCTTCTCTCCAGAATACTACACAACTCTTGCATCCCTGGACGCCTTGCGGGGTCAGAATTGATACAGAGATTTATTACCTCACATATCACTTTAAGGTCTTCGTCCCTAAAATGTTTCAGTTCCGGATCCACCAAAGATGGCATTTCTTCTGGATTTTCAAGATAGTCCTTCGCCTGGGAAAAAATAAAGGACAAGAATTCAATAACAGTAAACACTTCCAAGGTTGTCTGAAAAAGAAAGTTAGAATTGTAGACATTGAAGAAAATTTGATAGTTTCATACCCAGGCCACCAAGTAACTCTTGTCCTTGCAATTGGGAGATCTTGCGCTGATTATCTCAAGTAGGAGCACCCCAAAAGCATATATGTTTCCTTGGGTATCAAGATGGCGTGCCTCGATGGAATTTCGTAAAACACGAACGGCACCTTGGCTGCTAACAGAACCAGAATTCCTTTCTGATCTTTCCAAAATTGTCTTCCAGCTTTCAAAATCAACCAGCTGCAGTTTAATGTTCTTTGCAATGAGAATCTCAAACAAGTTTCTGGTCTCAACATTTAGGACTCGGGATTCTATGATTTTTTTTTTTTTTTTGGCCCGGGAATTAACAGTCCACACAATATAAGTTACTAACGAAGTTTTACAGGTTTATTTATTCATGTGGTATTTGTTTATCATATAATATAATTTAAAAAAAATCGCTTAATTCAGCTTCAAATTATTGTTGAATTACTTCTAACTCCAAAGAAAAATTACTTACCTGTAACCACTTAAAACAAAGATGAGAGTCATCTAGAATTCTTCGAAGTTCGATAATAACGTTTATTTTTTCGAATACAATTATTTTTTAAGCAATAAAAATTTTTTATCAACAACTAGAATTTTTCTTAACGAAAAACAACTTTTAATAAGATCCAAACCAAAACCAAATGGGTCCAGATTTTCTCCACGCAAAGTGGTTGAGTTTGTTTTAATCTTTGGCCAAAATCGATCCAAATTAAACCTAACAAAACCTTAGCTTTGATTTCCGTCCCAAAAAAAAAAAAAAAAACTTATCTTCACCACAAACATTGGTAGATATCAAAATTATCATTTTTAACTGCGAAAAGACATTGAGCATATCCATAAATGCTAGACTAGAACACTTGAATTAAACTGCACAAACATACCTTTGGGGCAAAATCTTCTGTTAGGTATACAGAACCAGAATTAAGCTCCGGTATAGTAAATGGAGGCTCAACTTCTGAGTGCAGATATTTGAGACCTCGTGCAATACCAATGGCAATATTCATACGCCTTGTCCATGATAACTGGCATCCTTCTCCATCTGCACTCACAAGCCACAACTGCAAAAGTTAAGCAAATAAAACGGATAGAAGATAGACGATTTAAGAAATTTAACTTACAATGTATGTGCTCAGAAAGCGTCCCATTTGAAGCATATTCAAAAACCAGCATCCTTGTAAATGGAGTGCTCTGTCTACAATATCCTAGTAGTTTTCCTATATTCTCATGATTTAGCCTCGCCAAGTCTGCCACCTGAATGGCATTAAATGAAGTACTGGTTTAAATTGTAGTTATTTTTTGTGTAAGTTCTTGCATGCCATAGGCTTCCATTTACCTCCCCGCTGAAAATAGAGCTCGAGGTATCCTGTCCAATTCTCTTCCTTAATGCAGAGGGAAATTACGGCAATTTCAGGCCCACCATTCATGGTGCCCTTGTATACCACACTGTCAGGCGAGGACCCAATGATGTTGCTGAAATCTTCGCAAGCCACTTCGAGCTCTTGTCTGCTATACTTCCTTACATCTTTCAACATCTCAGAGTCTTCACATTGATAAAAGGTTAATAACAATAATGTAGAAAACCCTTTTGGGAGAAGAAAAGGAAGAGGCAGT
Source organism: Prosopis cineraria (assembly GCF_029017545.1). Lineage (NCBI taxonomy): Eukaryota > Viridiplantae > Streptophyta > Magnoliopsida > Fabales > Fabaceae > Prosopis > Prosopis cineraria. The sequence goes on along the minus strand of NW_026555907.1, from coordinate 4,854 downwards.
AGAAAGCAAGAGAAATAACCTATATATACTGTCATACGCTGCTCCTTCTCCTTGCAGATTTCTTCCAAGGAATAATGATAGATGATTTGCTGTTAAACCTTTGAAGAGCAGTTAGGACAGCAACTAAAAAGAGAGAACCAACCGTGGTCCCTGTCACTATTTCTAGAGCCAAAAGCCAAGCCGTTTTTGGTGCTCCTTGACGCTTGGAAATAATCAGCTGATCGGTGCTTTGGGTTGATCACGGGGTGGCCCCTGGCAGGTGAAGCACCAGCTATGAAATAAAAAGCATACTATTAGCCATAATGAACAATTATAAATGCACTAACAGATGCGAGGAGTGAACGTTTTCAGAATATTCGCATTAAGTTTGTAATTAGTGATTACAACAAAGATCCATCCTCAACACCTGATTGTGTTTCAAAACAACAATATAAAAAGAAAAGCCACTTCACTTGGAGGTCAAGACGGAGCACATTTTCTCTCTATCCAAATCCCTTCCTCAGATCTTAAATACTTGGAAAGTCAAGTCAAACATACCGCATTGCATAGAAGGGCGTTGCCTTGAATCTTTGATCTGGAGGCAATTCCCTTGAAAGCTGGACCTGTGTGAAAGTAAGTCTATGTTTTCTAAACATGGAGACCGAGCAAACTACTCATTTGACTCAGGAAGTAGAAAAATACCTTGGAAGATATTCCAAGCATTTTGGGATGCTACCAACAAAGAAGTTATAGGAAAAATCTGCAACTTTTAAACTTAGACGAACGACAGAAACCAGTTAAATTCGCATTTGATGCATACCTGAAGAAATAATGGCAATTATAAGACAGATTAAGAAAATTTAAACATTAAATTGTGTAACTTGGCATCTCATACTTAATAGTGAGTTTGATATAATTATCGCAAGAAAATTTTAAACTAAACCATTAAAACAAACTTGACTGAAGTCTGATTATAATTTATGGCTATCTGCTATAATTTTTATACCTGTTGAATGGCCTAAGCACTAACAAGATGACATAACGGTTTCCATCATTATTAAAAAAACAACCAACTCCATATTAAATGCAAAAAAACCTAAATCATTTACCTCTCAGAAAGCATAAAGGATGAGGGTTGAAGCTTCCTAAACATAACATATATGTGAAAATAGAAGAAAATAAAAACTTCCGCCTGTATTCTACCAGCTGCTTGATGACCTAAATCAAATCAATGCTAGCTCATCTGACCGTGGCAATCTACAACAGACATAGAGACGCCTACAATCTATAGCATACACCGAAAAACAAAATTATACTCACATGCCACGCATATTGAAGGAAAATCGGAACTGCTGTCAGCAGGAACAGGTCCTTGAAGCTTATTCCTATCCAGCCTCAGTTCTTGAAGGTATTTCAAATTTCCAAGATCTGGGGGCAGTCTACCAGTCAACCCGTTGGACTGCAAATTTCTAAAAGTAAACAGAAGACCCATGATATGATGATGAAAGTGAGTGATAAGACTAAGTGTAAAAAATTCCAGTATCCCAGAAGAGCAAATAGTTTCTTCTTACATTTTCATTAATTGGGTTGAAGTTCCAATCTCTGGAGGGAATTGGTCCTAATAGACGATTCATCCCCAAATCCAGGACCTTAAGAGATTTCAACATCCCAACTCTTTAGGTATTGTTCCAATCAGTTTATTGCCATGCAAAATCCTGCATACATTACATTATATTCCAGAATTATATAGCACAGACTAAGGCAGGGTTTCTGGATGAACGTGAATCAGAGAAACAAAGAACATACAATTCTTCCAAGTACGTGATTCGTCCCAATTCTGGTGCTAGAAACCCCTTTAATGATGATCTCGAAATGTTTCTGCAAACAAGTATTCCAATCCAATAATTTAGCATTGCGAATGTGGCAACTTAGAAAAAAAAATGTCGGTAAATCTGCAGTAGATAGAGGCGTGTTATCTAACAGCTTAACAACATGGTCTCCAACCGGATTGCAGGAAACGCCATTCCAGTCACAAGGATTTGAATCCATTGTATTCCAATTGGACAGAACTTGAAATGGATCTTCATAAATAGCTTCTTTGAAAGCATTGAGCGCCAAAACTGTGCAGACACAATTACAATCAGCCAAATTATCTCGACAAATCCCCAAAAGGGGAGAAAAACATCCACCTATCTCTCTCTCGGGGAAAAAAAAAAATAGCAATGCAAAATACTGGAAGATAAAAGGAGAATGTGAGTGAAAAAGCAGAACTGCGATCTCGGAAATGTGAGTGGAAAAAGCAATACATGATCTCGAAGCTTCCACGTTCAAAAAGGAAACAGAAACTTACTAATATTTGCAACACAATCACACCACACATCATTATAGATAATATTGAACAAAAAATCGATTATTTTAGTCCTTTCTTCAACTTTTCATTGCAGCCGAAAAGAGGTCAACAGAACAGAAGAGGCGAGATCTGAAAGAGGAAGTGATTGCCAAGCGGAAATGTACCTTCTTTGGAGGCCACGGCATTGTCAGAAGCCACAAAAGACACCGTGGAAATCAGACCGATAAACAACAATGAACTCCATAATCTCATCTTCTCTCTCCAGAAGTTCTGTACACACTCTTGTCAGTCACTTCAAATAAAGCACAAATCCGAAGTGCTCTGAAACTCGAGTCTTACCAACAGAAGTATGAAGAGCAGGAAATTGCTAATTCAGTGCGATTCAAAGCTTATAATACTGCAGATTTCTACTGGAATGGTGTAGATTTTACGAAGAAGAAAAAAGAAACGTACTAGTAGAGAATGATCTCTCCGTTGGGAAGAGAAAAAAAAAAAAATTAACCATTAGAAGAAGAGTTGAAATCCAAGATTTCGTAACTACCTGCGCTAATAGAAATGCCGGACGAGTAGGTGAGAGACTAACAACACAGGAGAGAGACCCAAATAATGACGGTGACACTGAGGAGAGAAAATCCAGAAGTGAAGAAACTTGGCTTCAAAGAGAGGTTAGCGAAATGGAATAGAAATTCAAATGGAAATGCCAAAACAGAATGTGAATTTTCAGAAAAATATGATGATTCTATGCAATGATTATAAGACAGAGATTTGGCTTTGAGGAGGCTGAAAGAAAAAGAAGTTTCTTTTTTCTTTTTTTATTTTTTTCTATTTTACCTTTTTTGACCTTTTAATTTTTGGTCAACTTTAATCGTGGAGCATGGCGGGTTTCGGATTAAGGTATTAAAAATATTTTCTCTATTTTAAAAATATAAAATTTTTTTTAAAGGGTTTAGTGGTTTAGTGTTTAAAATATTAAATATTTTAATCTTTTAAAATATAACTATTATTTTTTTTTTAAAGTATCCTATTGATAATGACTTTATATTTATTATAAAATGTTTAATAGGAATAAATATAAAAAAATAAAATAGTTTAAAAGTAATAACTACTTTATAAATGGTGAGATTCGATTAAAAATATTTTTATTTTTTAATGAAGATAATAAGTATTTATTTTTTATCCTTTAATTTTACACTCTAATTAAATGATGAGTCAATTTTATCCTACAAATTATAAATTCATTTCATCCATGCCCTTAGTAGGATGGCATCAATGCCCTCTTCTCATTGAATTAAGATCCTTTAGATCAATTTGAGAAATAAAAATTATTTAACCCTTAATGTAGATGATAAATGTCATCAAAATATTAAAAAAATTATAAAATATGATAATTATTTTAAATTTTTAGATACTTTTCTAATATTAATTTTTAATGAAATTATCATCATACTTCTAAAAGTAAATCATAATTTTAAAGTATTAAATGATTGTTTTCAGTGAACAGGTTAACTAAAAATATCACTTGCTTAAAATTTTCTTTCTTCTAAAAATATTTCATTAGTTGAAATATAAAATTACTCTAATTTTAAAAAATTTATCTAAATTTTAAGATAGTTACATAGATTTATCACTTTAAAAGTTTAAAATTAATCTCTCTATTTTTTTTTACCACAAAGTCCCCTATTGTTATTTCTTAATCATCTAACTAGCAGAAACTATCATGACATATTAAGAAAAGGCATGTAACAAATTATGTGACACCTAATGTAAATTAATAATAGCTTTATAAAAATTTTATCAATATTTTGCATTATTATTAGCTTACATCGATGCCATGTAAGCTACTATATGTGTTTTCATAATATAACATGTCAATTTTTGTTAGTAAAATAATTAAAAATAATAATATGGTAGTCTGTGAGTTAAAAAGAAAATGTTAAGAGATATTAATTCTAAACTTTGATGGGTGGGAGAGGTTATGTGTAGTTATCTCAAAATGCCCGTTATTTTTCTCATAACTTTTATTTTATTTTTTTTCCTCATCCAAACTTTTCTCCTTTATTTTTCCTTCTTAGTTTCTCATCCAAACAAGTGGTAAGAAAAACAAATGTTTGTTTGCTAAAAAATATTTTTTAAAAAATAGATTTGCAAACCATTTATGATAATCATTGGGATCACTTAAACCATTTAGATATATTATTTGTTATCGGTTCTCATTTTATTATTTTATACATACATCTGACAATGTGGTGTTACTATTATTCAATAATTTAATTAATCAATTATCAGGCATATACCTTCAGTAATATAATAATTATAATTCATTCTCCCTATAATTTATTCACCTAAAACTGTTTTTGTAACCAGGCCAGTTTAAAAATTCAGATATAAGTTACGTGTTATACGTCAATCTTTAGCAAATATAGAAGTGAGTCAATACAAACACGGTAAACAAATTAATTGCATCATTTTCAATGACAATGTTATAATTTTTGAATCATCTGTTAAATATAATATATTAATATTTT
>NW_026555906.1:0-46641 GCF_029017545.1 Prosopis cineraria | reverse complement strand
ATTTTCTTACCTCTAAATATTTTTTTCAAAATTTTTATTAACCCCAAATTAACTATTAAAATTTTAAATTGAGATGTTACAAAAACCATGAAGGGATTATTATCTCTGTGCCATATGCCGCAGAGTGCAGCATATTAGTTGCGGTGCACAGATGACAAATGAAGGAGGAGGACCTCAAAGTTTCTAGTAAACTTGTTATGAACAGACAGAAAATTAGAAGAAAAAAAGGGAGAAAACAAATAGCAAATGACATTCCTCTGTTAAGGGCATGAAGATTCAAAGCTTTGAGAGCATTTTAGACCCTGTAATCACTTAAGGTGAGTTCCTCAAATCCTAATCTCCCTTTCTTTTCCATTTCTTGAGTTTTTGGTTAGGTTTTAAGATGAGATGATATTTTTTCAGTCATATAAGCTATGGGTCTAAATTCATTAATTTAAATGGAGTTAATGAGAGTTGTTTAGAGTAATTAAACCTAGTAGTAGTGGTTGTGGAGGTTGGTTGGTGAATATTATTAATATCTAAAAATGGTATTAATGAAGGTCGTTGGAGGAGTTTAATGCCTTTAATGGAGGTTTAATGACTTATTAATTACAATGTGAGTTAAAGAGACTTGGTGTACCCAATAAAGCTCAAATGCATGAAATAAACGTATTGAGTATTGTAGAAGTTGTAGAAGTGAAAATGTGAGAGTTAAAAATGTGTTTTTTGACTATGTGATGAGTTTAGACTTGATTAATTATAAATTAATCATTTTAGCATTGTGTTTGGCTTGGAAAGCAAACTTGGAAGCTAGTTATTGAGGGGTAAAACTTTAACTACTCAAATATTTGAGGTAACTAATGGAACTCTATTTTAGATAGTTATTTATTAATTGTGTTATAACATGAAATGTTTTATTTGTATGTACAATTGCGATTTGTGAATGTGTAAACAAGTTAGGAAACATGAGTTAATATATTTGCTTTGATTGAACAAAATGCAAAGATGAATTCAAAATGAATTTCAAATTACACTGTGGTATTGGAACAAGTAGTTGACGATTGGTATGATAAATTTGATTTGTGATTAAGTATAATGGGATAAAAATAATTGTGTGGATATTAAAATGATAAATATATGTGATATATGAGAAAATGAGATTGATGCTTACTTGGGTAATGCATTGTCGTAAGCCCAACATGTCGGTATTGAAATAATGAAATTGTAAATGGGTGAGTATCGTATATTGTATGATCAGTTGGTGAGAATTCACTTGGAGAAAGGAGTAGATTAAAATTATATAGTATTTTTGGTTGTTCTTTCGATGCAAGAGGATATAGCCTTGTCTCATAGTTTGTTGAGAGATTGTTCCATAATTTGTTGAGGGACTAGAACCTAGCTATTTCCATTAGTTTATTAAGAAGACTAGCTTAGAATATACGACACTCTAGAGATTTGAGAGTGGGAGAAGTCACAGTTGAGAGTAAGTTTTGTGATCTTTGGCCAGGTCATACCTCATAATTGGTGAGCTTGCATAATTCAGTCACACAAACAAGCCTTGTTTGATATTATAGCCTACGGTTTTAGTCGAAGAAAATAAGAAAGATATAAAGATGATTTGATCATGCATATGTGTTTATCTGATGTGTTATATGATTGTTTAAGTTTGTGGTAAGTCATGATAATAAATCAGGCCATTGTCACATGTCTGTCTGTAGTTTGTGGCAATATGTCATGTGATTCGATATCAGAATTGTGAAAATGAGTTAAATTGAGAAATAACAATTTGTGTTTCATGTATTAGAACATATATCTGAGAAAATTACCTTTTTTTGTGTCCCTTCAATTGACATGTAACTGTATAGGGTAGGTGTATCTTAGTTATTGAGTGGCTAGATTCATCCCTCTCTTTCAATATTTTACAGGCTTTAACTTCAGTGCAAAAGGGGAAAAAGCTACAGAGGTTTAGAAATCCAGGATTCTTATTGTATAGCCTCTTGACCTTATTTATCTTTGTGTAATAAATGATATATTGCCAATTAAGTTTATATTTTGTATATACTTACACTTTTGAAGTTTATAATTTTTGAATGTATTTTGAGCCCTAGTTTGTGTTTTGTAAGTTGCTTAAGTGTATAATATAGCCAAAATATTATACAAGTATGGGGATGTTCAATTGATTACAACTGTCAATGATGTTGTTGAAATGTAATGCTAAAACCCTCCCTTTCTGTTTTTAGTATTAAAGGATTGAGGGGTGAAAATTTAATATAGAGGTGTATATGTGCATGTGGTGTGTTGTGCAGGAAGTCTTGAGTCCAATTAGCATGATTTGCGTGTCAGGAATAGCTTTTAGCACTTATGTGGGTTTTGGATACCTTTTTAGTTGTGAAAGTTGTGAATAATTGCGAAAATGTGTTTGGATATTTAACTTCTTAGTGTGACTTAATTTGAAAGTAAAACTCATGTTATTAACTAGTTTATGAAAAATCTTTTCATAAACACCTAAATCATCTCATTTCAATGTTGGACGAAGAAATAGGGTATGTTGAAAGTTGTCTAGAATTACTGTCATGTGACACAACTTTGCTATTATAAACATGCAACATGCTGTGGCACATGACGCCTGTGCCATAGTGTGTGGCATAGCGAGTGAAGAGCTACAATGCATTTCTTTGTTTTTCAAACAATGATATTTTTTAATTGTTTTCGAATCATTTCACTCATCTAAGGTATCATATGCTTTCGTAATATTATTTTACTTCGATTAATAATTTAATAAATGATTTGACTTATTTTGAACTATGAAAACTTGTGATCTCATTTTTATATATTTCAAACTTGGTAATCTTTTGTGGTTAATTCTTAATTATTTTGAATTTTGCTAGCTAATTGGGATTAGATAAGTGAGATTTTTACATGCGTGCCCATGACAGATATCTTGTACTATTTGGGTTCCTTTAAAGGAACTTATTTTTTAAGAATTTCTTCTTCTTTAAATTTCCAATTTTTTGTAAAGAAATTTACATGGTATTTTGGATAAGTTAATCCTAGGATTAATATTACAAAGTTTATTTTATTACTTTAATGAGTTTGAAAGTACGTTTTGAACAGTTGTTGATAATAATAAGTATTAGCAAACATTTATCCATGTCCATGATTATGTATTTGAAGTGATTTAGATAATTTAAATTATTGAGGTGTTATCTTTTCATATTGACAAAAATAAACATGATTTGAAATGGTCAGCTTTATGAAGCATTATTTAATTATTTTTATATCAAATACTAGGAATATTCAATCCCTTTGTTTGTGTTATAAAATGAACCATTTACTAATTGGATATTAGTTATTATTATCATGATACATTTAAATTATTGTCTTGTTATACTCTTAGTGTTCTAAACAACATACAAGATATTCACCTCTTTACTTTTACTCCCTCCAGTTAAAATATAAATATTTTTTTAACTAATCTTGATTTAAAATATAAGCAATTTAGTACATGTAAATTTTTTTTTTCATTTTACCCTTTATATGTATTAACTTAGATATTTTTGTAAATATATTTCTTACTCATCATAAAGTGTATTCGTAATTGGGACCAAGGGTAAAAAGATATGTGTATTATATATATATATATATATAGGAATGAAGATTTTATTGATATATAAATTTTTTTTCAAAAACTGCTTATATTTTAAAGTTTGGATGAGGAGTAGCATTTATAGATTGAGGAGGTAGCCCTCATATTCTATTCAAATAAGTTAATTAATTGTTTTAAATATTTTTTTATGATATAGCTCTTGAAAGAGATTTATTGAAATTATTTTATAAAAAAAATTCATGATTGAGTATTATAATGTCATTTGTTGTTATACTTGTAAAAACTGTATTGTGTTGGTTTTTTTTATGTAAATTGAAAATTAACAACAAATAATAACATTAAATGAATAAAATGAGAAAAAAGGAAGAATGGGTTTTTATAATAAAAAATGAAAATATCTTCATAAATAAAATTAAAAAAGTATTTTCTTTTTTCATAACCTCCAAATCCCCACAATAATAATTCTATCAAATTAAATGCTTTGATTTGAATATGAAATAATTAAGGCAAACATCAAATGAAAGTTATTAAGGTTTTGATTTGATTGGGTCATTGATGAGAAGAAATGGTAATTGGCTCTATAAAAGGAATATCAAGGAGAAGAAGGAGGGAAAGAAAACATTTTGGAAGAGAGGAGGCACAAAGTGAAAGAGAAAAGGAGGGATAGAAAATTTAGAGAAAGCGAAAGAAAGAGAAGAAAGAGAATAAGATAGTGGGGTTGATTCTGGTTGGTTTCTCTGTGGTATTAAAAATCAAATCAAATTAGCTGATCTAACTAGCAAACTGACTACATGTTCAGTCCAGTTCACTATTTTTTGAGGGAAGGAGTCAACGTGAGTTAATTCGTGTGACTCAAGAAAAACTCAAATCAGACCGCTCAATCTTGTGATTTAGGCAAGTTGAGCCAATTAATTTTTCCCTCCTCTCAAACAGCTCAAAACAATGCTTTTGGGATATAAAAAATTACAAAAAATAGATGCTTGATCCTAAAATATGATGTTGTAGATGACTTTGAGGAATTGGAAGAAAGAAAAGGAGGAAGAAGATAATAGACAACTATTAATTATAACTTGGAGATGAAATTTTGAAAAGAAAAAAAGTTGCAAAGAAGACAATGCAAGCGAGATAAGGGACTAAAAAAATTATCACACATGTGTATTTGTGGTTTGCTGTTTCAAATCCAATTGAAAAGGCATCAACTACCCATACTATTGCGAAGAAACTAAGAGGATGAAGAAGAGATGAGGATTGACTCAACAATGGCAGTAAAGAAGAAGAGAGATGAACTTTAAAAATGAAGAGAAAAAGCTAAAAAACTAAGATAGAAAAGGATAGAGTACGTTTCTTTAAGCTGCAACAAACATTTATTTGTCAGAATATGCATACCCTTGAAGAATCAATTTGAATGACATTACCTCCCTATCAATCAACTTTTTTTTTTTTGTTTACTTACTCGCATCAGGTTAAATTTGTTTTTTTTTTTAAAGAAAACAGTCAATTAGTATTGGTAATTTTTTTTGGGGGCCATCAATTAGCATTGGCATTGTGTCTGGATACTTCTTTAAAATCATAAATTAATGAATATGGATAGGTCTAGGCAGAATACATATTTCCCAAAAAACCTAAGATGTAATTTATAAATATTACAATTACAAATATTTTATTCCCCATAATTATTACGTTATATTCATAAAAACATTAAATGAATATTGTATGAGACATGCATTGAGGTTTGGACATGAATGAATGAATATTTCAAGGATTAATATATTTTTATTTTAAATTATGTTATTTTAATTATAATCGATTTAATTCAGTTGAACTCCGACTGAACCTTTGATTTCAAAACTCTCATCTTGATCCATTTAATGATCAATTTTATTTGTAGTACTTTGAGTTTCTCAACATGTTTTGCTTCTTCATGCTTGTCAGGTAATGATTTTGATTTTGAGTTTGGGTCTGGCATGTTTTTGGATCTTCATATATTGTCCCTTTTTGTGATGCGCAGACTGCTTTAATCATTTCACCCACTCCCCAGGCTTGGTGGTGCATCGCAGTTGTGCTGATATCAAATCTGGACATTTGAATATTTGAACTGGGTTTAAGTGAAGACTCAATTATGTCATGAGTCTTGAGATGTTGGCATGTTCCCGTGATTATCCATGTTTTAAAAATTCATTCAAAAATGAGAAAAATGCTCATAAATCATTTTATTTCATCAATCAATCATAAATGATTTTTCATAATCAATATTAATTCCACTAAAATGTAATCTTATTAATTTGCCATGAGTGATTTAAGTCATTGTAAATCCCTGAAAATATCTAATGAGAAACCGTGAATAATATTAAGTCATCATAGGTTAAAAAGAATAAAATTATTGTCTATGTTATGAGTAATACTAAGCTATCATGAATCTCTAAAAGCATCAATTGAAATATCGTGAATTACACTAAGTTTTATATATATATATATATATATATTATATATATATTTTAAATTATTGGCATATTTTTATGTTATGCTATAAGTGATACCAACTCACTATGAATCCTTAAAAGCTTTAATTTTGATACTGTAAATAATACTAAATTATTGTAGGTATCAAACTTCATACTGAAATTTTTTGATTAGATTATTTTCTAGAAAATTCATTTTATTCTTTTAGGATTTGTCATAAGTGATATTAAATAATCGTGTGCATTTAGAATATGAACTAGTAAACTCTGAGTGATATTAAATTATTGCAGGTTTCAATGCTGGTTAAATTATATTTATTTATTTTTACTCAGTGGCATTTTCTTGGAAAAAAAATTTTATTTAAAAAAATAAATTTAATATAACCCGAAATATCATTCTTCTCATAAAAAAATTTAATTAAATGAATTTAAAAAACTTAAATAATAATATCTCAAACTATGTAGATTTTGATTCTTATTTCAAGGTGCATAGACTTTAGACTTTGATCCTAGGTTAAGTCTTTTCATGTAAATAAATAATTTTTTCATTAATTTTTTTATCTTTACTTTGCATGTGATTCTAAAGGATAATTAAAGAAATTAAAAGGTCAAGTTTAATTTTATACAATCAATTTATGATAATCATTCTTGTGAATGGGTGTCGTGAGATATCTAGCATCATCCCCACTTGCAATCGACTCCTAAAACTTTTTTGAAAATCATTCTTTTTTATTGTATTGTTTTTCAAAGTTTTTCTAAAATCTTTGATAGCGACTTTCATTTTTTTATTTTTATCAATTTTTCCTCTTCAAGAAATCAAGATCAGGGCACGACAATACCACTTAGTAGCATTTTTTTCTTACCAATTGTAATTAGAAAAGTATATATTGGTTAGATTTATTAAGCAAGGTTAACCTTATATTTAATACCATTCACGTTCGGTCCGGTCATGTGGGGTGACATAAATCCAAACATTTTGTTAGTCTATTCTCTCGGTTACTCCCCTCAGTATTAAAAGCATACAGCAAAAATAATGGATTAAATGATAATTTTACTTTCAAACTATAGATCTCAGAATGTTTGACTCAAATTCATTTTTGGTGTAACGGTTTTGTTTGAAATTTGAAAAAAATATGTATATTTAATAAGGATAAAGTTAAAAACTTATTGAATTTTTAGATCGAGTTTATAAAGTTTAATGTTTTTCTTAATTTATATGAAATATGTTGAAAATGACTTATAAATAAAATTAGAGAAAGTATTTTTTCAAAATATTTTTTATTATGGAACACAAAATCAATTTAAAAAAATCTTATAAAAGGGGAAGAAGGGAGTGTTTATTTTGTTGTAACACTTAAGTAAGGTTGACAAGTTATAAAAAATATTTTTAACTGCTTGTTTGGTTGAGGAGAAATGGAAGAGAAAAGGAAGGAATATTTAGATTAGTTTGATTTAAAAAAGTCCACAAGTGGAGTTAGAATTTTTTAATAGAAATAAGATGTGAGAGAAAAGGATAAATAAAATTAATTAAAAAAATTTTAAACTCACTTCTCTAATCTTTTTAAAATTAAACTTATTAAAATCTTTCCTTTCTTTCTCCCTTACCTTGACACAAATCCTGTTCGCTAAACATATTTTTATACTTTCTGTTAAAAAATATAAAGTATTTTTAATTAAATATCACCCCTATAAAGTAATTACTTGTTTCTAAAATTAATACTATTTTTTATATATATACTCTTATTTAATATAATGTTTCACTTTAAAATAAATATGAAGTTATTTATTCATTAAGAATACTTAGAAAAAACAATAACTATAACTGAAAATATTAAAAATGTCTTATATTTTTAATATTATATTTTTTTAAAAATATTTTATATTTTTAAATGAGTGAAGTATATTTTATTTTATATATATATATATATATATATATCAGAAGTAGAATGTTGAAGGCACGAGGTGGTATACAACAATACAAGAATACAAGTGATGACGTGGCGGAAAAAAGAAGGGCGTTAACAAAAAGTTAAGAAACGAACCGTTTGGGACGTGGTGTCGTTCTGGCCTGGGGACGGCAGATCAGCGTTGAACACTGAAGCAAGTAGAATTCGAAGTTCAGGATGTGAAATGAAGCTTGCGTTTGCCATAAAAGGAATCTTACGTCATCCTACTCACAGACTTTGTCTTCAATGGAGGTTTCTTCAGTGTGCCGTTCCCCAAGTTCAACATCCCTCGACACCCTTGGAACCGTTGTATCTCACTCACAGCAGTTTCGACTCAGTTCAATATATCTCCTCGCTCCCATCTTTCCATCTTCTTAGCATTTGCAGAAATATCAATTCTCTCAAGAATGCCCACGCCTTGCTTCTTGTCCACGGCCTCACTGACGATCTTCTCTGCGTTACCAAGCTGGTTAGCCTCTATGGATCTTTCGGGTTCGTTCAATATGCTCGCACGGTGTTCGACCGAATTCCAAGCCCAGATTTTTATTCGTGGAAGGTGATGCTCAGGTGGTACTTCTTGAATGATATGTATTCCGAGATTGTTCCCTTCTATACCCGCATGAGGGTATCTGTCCAAGGCCACGACGAGGTGGTTTTTACTTTTGTCTTGAAAGCTGCTTGTGAGTTGCGTGATGTTGTTGAAGGTATGAAGGTACACTGCCAAATTGTTAAAACCAACACCATTGATAGTTTTGTGCTGACGGGTCTACTGGACATGTACTCTAAATGTGGAGAAGTACAACGTGCACGAGTTGTGTTTGACGAAATGTTTGATAGCCATGTGGTGTCTTGGACCTCTATGATTGCAGCATATGTGCAGAATGATTCTGAGGAAGAAGGGCTGGTCTTGTTCAATAGAATGAGAGAAGGGTTTATTGCAGGCAATCAAGTTACTGTGGGAAGTTTACTCAAGGCATGCACGAAATTAGGATATCTGCATCAAGGAAAGTGGGTACATGGCTACGTAATTAAAAATGGAATTGAAATGGAACATTTCTTGGCAACGTGTCTTTTGGACATGTATGTTAAGTGTGGGGATATCAGAGATGCTCGTTCTGTTTTTGATGAGCTTTCGACAGCTGAACTTGTTTCCTGGACGGCAATGATTGTTGGGTATACTCAAAGAGGTCACCCGGATAAGGCATTGGAATTGTTCGCGAATGAAAAATGGGCGTGTCTTATGCCCAATTCTCTTACCGTTGCAAGTTTGCTTTCGGCATGTGCACAACTAAGTAATACAACTATGGGAAAGTCACTTCATGTACAAATAATTAAGCTTGGTTTGGATGATCCTGTAGTGAGTAGTGCTCTTGTGTACATGTATGCCAAGTGCCATATGACTGCTGATGCTCGTGACATATTTGAAACCATAACCCATAGAAGCGTAATATCTTGGAACTCGATTATTTCTGGTTATGCCCAGAATGGTTCTGCACATGAAGCTCTTGGGCTCTTTAAACGCATGAGATTAGCCTCATTTTTGCCGGATGCAGTCACATTGGTCTGCACCTTCTCATCTTGCGCTTCCCTTGGTGCTCTTGAACTCGGTTCTTCTCTTCATGCCTTGTCTCTAAAATACGGAACAGTATCATCTAGCGTCTATGTTGGCACGGCACTTTTGAATTTCTATGCAAAATGCGGAGATGCAAAATCAGCTCGTGCGGTGTTTGATGAGATGAGAGACAAGAATTCTGTCACATGGAGTGCGATGATAGGTGGCTGTGGCATGCTAGGTGATGGCAATGCGTCTCTTGCACTCTTCATGGATATGTTGAAGGAGAACTTGGAGCTCAATGAAGTGGTCTCCACAACTATATTAACGGCATGCAGCCATGCAGGAATGGTTGGAGAGGGCCTCAGGCTTTTCATTTTGATGTGTAAGGAACTGAACTTTGTTCCTTCCATGAAGCATTACACATGTATGGTTGATCTTTTAGCACGTTCTGGAAACCTTGAAGCGGCATTGGAGTTTATTAACAAAATGCCTGTCCAACCTAATGTTGGAGTGTACGGAGCTTTTCTCCATGGATGTGGACTTCATTCAAGGTTTGACTTGGGAGAAGTTGCCCTCAGGAGAATGTTGGAGTTGCATCCTGATGAATCTTGTTACTATGTGCTCATGTCAAACTTATATGCCTCTGATGGGAGGTGGAGCCAGGTTAAGCATGTGAGAGAGTTGATGAAGCAGAGGGGATTGAACAAAGTCCCCGGACGCAGTGCAGTGCAGATGGATATCAGCAATGATGCATATGACAGCATGGCAGCTTTTGCCTAGTCATATATATATGCATCATTTTGTCGGAATAAAGATGTTGGAAACTGGTCAGGCTATGAAGAGTTTTTACAACTTGGCAAATGGCTTAAGTGAAATAACGGAAATTCTAGCACCTGAAATATTTTTTTTAGCATTCATTATAAATTTTATGGTAGCATAGATCTGTAAATGAGCGACTTATAGACGGTTAAATGAATCAAATTATCTGTAAATCTTATATCTTGCTTGTTAGTGTCCTAAAGAGCATTATGACCTAAACTTTCTCAAACATGATGTTATGGGAGAGATGAGGCACTGTTACTAGACAGCGACTGCTAACTCGTAAACAATATTATCATAAGAACCCATACGATCTTTATACATTCGACTATAGAACCCTACATCACATCCATGTTCCCGTGCCAAACTTTGGAAATTTTCCAAAAACATGTAAATTTCTTTAATTTGCCATTCAGAAGTATCTCCAGCTCCAAATCTGTAGATTTTATTTTCAATCTCAATAGTGCTGTATCCAGGGACCTTCTGTAGGCCTATTCCCTCCATCCTTGATCTCACCTTTCTGGACTCAACCCAGTTTCCTTCTTCTGCATATATATTAGATAATAAAGTATAATATCCTGTATCATCTGTACTAATTTCCCCAAGCTCCCTTGTGATGCTTCTAACCAAGTCCATCCTCCTGTGTATTCGACATCCATTAAGCAGAGCTCCCCATATGCTAGCATCTACAGGTAGGCACATTGATTTTATCATGTCATATGCCCCATTGATATCACCAGCTCGGCTCAGAAGGTCAACAATAGAGGCAAAATGCTCTGTGTTTGGCTTAATGCCATAATCTTTCATAGACTTGAAATATAACTTACCTTCTTCCACTGATCCTGCATGACTGCAGGCAGACAAGATGTTCATGAAGGTTATTTCGTTGGGTTTTATACCTGACTCTACCATTTCGGTGAAGAGCGAAATGGCAGCATTTATTTGACCATGTATACCATAACCAGAAATCATAGTACTCCATGATACCACACTTTTCTCGGACATGCTATCGAAAACTCCTTGGGCTGTTCTAAGGTCTCCACATTTGGCATACATGTCAGTTAAAGTTGTATCTATATAAAGATCCTTCCTTACGGCCCATGTAATGATCTTATGGTGAATCCATTTCCCCTTCTCTAGATAACCCAAATTGGAGCAGGCTTGAATTGCACTTAACAAGGTTACTTCATTGATCTCAAGACCCTTAAAGTACATTTCATCAAATAGGGTCAGTGCTTCTACCGACATGCCATTTTGAGAAAAACCAGACATCATACAGTTCCATGTCACAACGCTTTTCTGTGTGATCTTTTCAAAAATCATGCATGCCAAATCCACAAAGCCACATTTGGAATACATATCGATCAAGGAGTTATGCACAAACTCATTCATCAACCCTCTTTTTAACACATGGCTGTGTATCAGCTGTCCAAATTGTACTGAGCCGACATTTGCACTTGCTGAAATTGAACTTGCTAGGCTAAAAGAATCTGGCATTATCCCTTGTCTCAACATCTCTGCAAATAGTACCAAGGCATTCTCGCATAAACCCTCCCGAGCAAAAAGTGAAATGAGTGTATTCCAAGTTATAACATTCCTGTTTCCAATTAGATGAAGAAGTTTCTCACAGCAACATCTTTTCTGACAAGCAGCATAGAAATATATTAGTGCAGGCCCTAGGTCCAAATCAGAATCCATGGCTTTTCTTAAAATAAAGCAATGAACTGACTTTCCCTCTCTCAGACAGCGTAGTCTAGCACATGAGTTTAGAATACTGATCATTGTCACTGCATTTGTTTCCACTTTTGATCCCTGCATTCGGATAAAAAGATTAATGGCTTCTTGGAAGCATCCACTTTGATTATACGATGACATCAAGGATGTCCAAGAAGCAGTACTTGGATCAACGAGGTTCTCAAATATTGTTTCCGCACCCCATAAGTAATCACATTGGCTGTACATAATCAGAAGAAAGTTATTCAAATTTCTATCACTTTCCATTTCTTTTCTGATCACATGTCCATGGACAGATTTTGCTAGCGTCGGACAACCAAATTTGGCACAAGCCTCTGCGACACTAAGGATGGAGACTGAGTCAGGCTCAATCCCTTCCGAAACCATAGAACGAAACGCCTCCAATCCTTCTCTTGCCTCTCCATTCTCAACGTAAGATGAGATGATAGAACTAAATGAAACCACATCCCTGTCACGCATTTTATCAAACACCTTTCGAGCATCACCTAAACTGCACAGTTCACCGTACATACCAAGCAATGAAGTCTCGATAACAGTATCACTATCTAAGCCGCACTTAATTATCCTCCCATGAACCTTCTTACCCACACTCATGTCACCAATTCCAGAAGCAGCACGCAGAACAGACGGATATACGAATCTGCAAACATGGGTCTGCAAAGAAATCATGTGATGATAAAGTGAAACAACATCCTCAAAGAAGTTGTTCCACAAGTGACATTTCATTATCACGCCCCACATAAACGAATCTGGCGACGTAAAGGTCCCGAAGATAAGTCTTGAAGATTGGAGGGAGCCCATCTGGGCGTAAGACTCGATGAGTTTGGTTGAAGCGAGTGGGTTCTTGTGGAGGCCGGTTACCACAAGGTGAGCATGGAGCTGGGTGAGTGACCATAAGCTAGAACACGACCTGAATAATGGCATGTATTGCGTCATTTTTTCTGCTAGTCAACCATGAAAAACTGGTTCTTTTTGCAATCAGTACTTATGATTTCTCCTCGATAACGTGAATTGTTTTATTTCTGAGTAGGTTGGGATTCTGATGATCAGTTGCTACGCACCGAAGACGAACCCGATTAGATTGTGTTTACTTCATTGAAGAAAACGAAGAACATGAAGTCACGACCCATGATAGTACGGTCTCCGAAGGAAAAGAGAATCCAGACCCGTGAAGTACAGCTTATCAGATAGAAAGGTAAGAGCGGCTCTAAATATTTATCAATTTCTTTTATCAACATTAAGCGGAAAAATTACTGAAAAAGGTAACCATCCTGAAAGATGATTTTTTTTAAGCACTCCTTTGGCTAAAAAATATAGAATATTTTTTGATAATTTAAATATTTAAAAATATAAATTTGCAATATTTTAAAATATGATTATTATATTTTTTTAAAAATGACATAGTAAGAAATTACTTTCTATTTGTTTTAAAGTTGAACTCTTTATTAAATGAAAGTAAATATAAAAAAATAATGTTAATTTAAAAATAAATAATTACTTTCTTTGTTTAAAAATAAAAGTTATTTTTAATCAAATCTCATCTCCAATAAAGTAGTTACATACTTTTAAATTAATTTTATTTTTTTATATTTATTTTTATTAAACACCCTATAATAAATATAAAATCATTATCAATAGAGGCATTTTTTATAAAAAAAGATAATGATTATATCTTAAAGACTAAAAATACCTTATATTTTAAAATGTCTAACTTTTTAAAAAATATCTTACATTTTTTAATGAAGAAGTACTTTATTTGAGTTTGAGATTTGGTTAAAGATACTTTATATTTTTGAACGAAGTGAGTATTTGTGTAGAAAAATGACTTCAATTAATTTTTATCCTTGAATTATTTAAACTATTTGAGATCTATTTTTTTTTTCCATATGGATCATCAGTTCATCACTATAATATTGGAATTTTTTTAAAAATAATAAAGTTAATTTACTTTTTTTTGTGGCAGGAACTTAACCGTGAAATTTGAATGAAATAACAATGCAAAAAATTAAAAGGAACGAAATCCATTACATATTTCTCTCCCAACACCAACCCCGCAAACATTTTCTTTTACCTGATAATGGATCTGAGAGTAGAAAAAAATATATATTTAGACTGTAAGAATGAATATCATAATACCGTATTTATAATTATTATATCCAACCACAATCAAAGTGCTTTTCTTTAAAATATAAGAATATAAGAGAAGTAAACAAATGTACCGTGAAAATTGTCCAAAGAAATTTGATCACATTGAAAAACCAGTGTACAAAGACTAACCCGTACTGTAATTCCTGATCTCTCTATGTATATACATGAGTATACCATGGAGGCTTTGAAAAACTTCAATAGTAAATACAAATAGGTTTGGTTTAGATGGAAGACAACGTGAAAAGAAAATAGGAAGGAGTGAATACTATATAAAAAAACTATAAAAAATAGTAAAAACTAAAAAGACATTTTCTTCTTAGTCTTCATTTTTTTCTTAGTTTTCTCCCTATCCAAACCAAGGGAAGATGGGCGAGCGCAAGAGGAAGTCATTCTTGAGGGACCAACAAAAGGTCAATGAGTTTTCCAGCAAAGATGATCAAATGACTCTCTTATATTAAATTGGGATTATTAACCTTAGATCTGCCTTCATCTTCATTATTTGGTTGGTCAATGGGTATTTCATGCCTTGGTCTGTTGTGCTTCTCCCTCAGTTGCTTAACTGGGATGTAGTCTCCTGCTGAATCCATACCATAGAATAGACTTGCGATATATGGATGATCCAACCTACTTTGCAAAACAGTTAACACCACCAATTCAAATCACAATAATGTTTATAGCATAGTCCATGTCTTTAATTGATATAGTGTTTAAGATGACCAAGTTAAATCACACAAAATATACCTTTCAATGAGAGACTTTTAAGTATAAAAGATATGCAGGAAAAATATATTAGAATTTTAAGAAAGTTGCAAAACAGAAACTCATTATAAATTATATGTTTAAATAAATAGTTTAAGATAGAGTCAAATGACATTGTGACTTTATTTAATAGAATAAGGCCTTATTAATTACCCAAAAAAAAAAAGATTTATTGTTGTTGTAGTCTATCGTTTCTAATGACAAATATCTATTATAAGATTATCTCACCATGTCAGTGCATCAAGGGCTAAAAGATTCTCCTCGGGAACTGCAAACGAAGTGAAAAGATAAGTCTCCTAGTCATTGTCCTCAATTTACATCAAGGGCAAGAAATCAAGAACTAACTAGAAAAGTGCATAAGAAGAAATTGTTTGTCAACGTGAAAAGGCATAAAAATCCAAGGAATTGAGTAACCAGATTTACCAT
The DNA here is from genome assembly GCF_029017545.1 of Prosopis cineraria. NCBI lineage: Eukaryota > Viridiplantae > Streptophyta > Magnoliopsida > Fabales > Fabaceae > Prosopis > Prosopis cineraria. Next base: position 31,188 of record NW_026555906.1, on the reverse strand, counting down.
ATGCCACCAGTAGATTTGGATCAACATGTACGTCAACTAGAACCTAGATAATCACATAGAGGAGGAAGAACCAATGAAAAAGAATAACAAGAACCGTTCTTAACTGCCAACTTAACTATGAACCAAATGAGACAAACTGTTCTGGAATTAACCGTGCTCCAAAAGTCACACTCATAGAACAATTTATGCAGTTCATGAGATGAAGTCAATCAAAACCTGATAAAATGGTTGAGATGAGCCACGGGACAACTTCTGAACCTTTACAGTTTCCATCCATGAACTTGATTCGCAGCATACTGGATCCATACCACATATCACGCCTATGTACTCTGCAAAATATATTGAATAATCAAAATGAGTGAAGAGGGAGGGAAAGCAAGTCTTTGGCTTTTAGGATAACGCAGTACACTTGAAATGCATACGGTGGAATCTGTGATGTACAATGGAAGGCATGTCAACTACGTACTATATACTTTATGCCTCACTTTCTGGCCCAAACGGAATGTGTATTGTGCTTTTTCATATGCCAAAACTTTAGCTGATGCAGCCAGGGTCTCTGCTTCGAGTTCAGAAATTTCATCACGTAATGTAGCAGCCAACTCATAATCTTCACTCGCAATTGCATTCTGGAGGTCTGAACTGCAAATGAGACGTATATAGTAGTTATCATTATTCATGTTGGTTTAAAAAGTTAGATAAAAGCAGCTGTAGGGATCCAAGGATGAGAAAAGAGCAGGCTCACCGGAGACGTATCACACTTAAAGCTTTATCTTGAGCTTCACTTTTTGAAGGCAATCCCCGCTTTTCCTCTTGCTGTTTGATGACCTCTGCTTCAACCTTCAAAAAATACTACTTATTAAGCAATCCCACTTTGAGAAATTTTAGATAAAATGGAGATAAAGAAAGCATAAAGGGACAAACTCATTCACAGATCACAATCTTTCGAGTTACATATTATTGTTGCAGTCACATAAAAAATCACGTATAGCATTTTTTTTTTTTAAAGTGAGATTATAAATTTCAGATTCAAGCAGACTACGCAAATATTTCAGCACACACTCCTTGATAATATGATATCAAACCAGGATTAGTAGCTAAGTTATCTAACCTCAGAAAGTCTGTTTCTCAGTTGCTGTGCCATGTCGTACTGCTCCACGTTCAAAAGATACTGCAGTTCAGAAGTTGAAACCAACAAACAAACAAATAGTTGGGAATTTTTAGCATAAATTCAAAAGATGCATTAAATTATAAAGCTGATTAAAAGGGAGTAGAGGCAACCAAACCTGCACTCTAGTGGCCATGCTTAGCTGGAAAAGTAAGATTGCAATATCATCATAAGCCAATTCACTGCTCTCTGCACTTGCTTCAGATTCTCGTTCTCTCCCTCTAAAGAACCATGCTGCTTCAACCTTAAAACTATTGAACTTTGATGCTCTCAAGAACGATCTCTGCTGACACTGACTCCAAACGCAACATCTTTCATTGATGAAACTTATCTGGAATTTCTTAAATGGTCTAAAAGGGGCCGTCCAAGATGGGGATGATCCATAGATACTGCTTTTTCACAAGTTGTCAGAGTGTTCAACGACACACCTTGCACCATTCTTTAATGCCAACAAAATTCTTCCCTCGACACACAAAAAGGGTAAACAGAACCAAAATTAATCTTTTGCTTGCAGAAATGTCCACTTACGTATACTGATGTTTCCAGTAAAGATAAGATATTTCGAAGCTTCTAAACGATAATTTGCAGTCACATCCAACAAAGAATGTGTGTGTGTTTAAATAACACATACAGGATATTATAGTCGTCCCGTTTCCTCAATGATTGGGTAATTGTGGAAACCGAGGATTAGGAATGAAAGAAGAGCATATAAGTATTAAGTATCATGAGCTTTACTGCTTCATTTTTCCAAAAATCAAAGATGCGTTTCGAATGCGACTGTTGTGAGCAAAGATACAAAATGCAAGTTTGCAAATGATATTCGTCGGAGAAATGAAACAGGTAAAAACATTTGCAGTGTAATCCCTCGGACAAATAATCAGTCGATTAATCATTAATTTCGCACGAAACGAATAGAAATTCGACTAACCAACCGATTCCAATTTCCAACAGGGAAGAAGTCAAATACGAGAGAAATTATAAACACAACGTTCGAGAGCCTCACAATTTGAGCTTGAAGGAGCAAGGAAAGCAAACTTGGGCCACCGAAACGAATGCAGACACTTATTCCGACCCAATTATGAAATCCAAAATGCAAATTCCGATAAGGGTAAATTTATGTGGAGATGTGATTTTCACATACCCATATAGTGTATTTAGATTTAAATTTGAATATATTATCAGATTTAATTAAAAATAGTTTTTTAAAAAATATTTTTTACATTCACACAGATTGAAATTTGAGAACTCACATTATAACTCCTTCTACTAAGATCAATGTGGTTAGGAACATATTTTTATTGAAATAAAAATTAGATATAATCTAAAAATTAATTAATGCTATGGCATAGCTAATTTTTTAAACATACCATTAAGAGGCTTATGTAAAATTTGTACGTTCTTATCCCATTTTATAAGATATTTTATTAGAGTGACTTGATGTTTAATAATATAAGGTATTTTGATATAATAATTTATTAACGAAGCTGATTCTGAAATTGCCTCTCATTATTTCACTCATTAAATATCTTTCTCTCCTCATCTTGTAAATTTCTTATCCTTTTTTGAGAAATTAAGATTTCAATATGCATTTAATTGAACTAATTGATACTCAGAGATTTACCAAAAAAAGAAAAAACCCCTTATAAAATCGGACGGAGGAAATAATAACTTGAATCCGTTAAGTTGGCCAACAAAATATTTATCTTGAATGTCAGATTCCCAACTTAACCCTATTATATAGCTAGTACAAAATCAGTGCATTTTAAAGATTTTAAATGGCACAGAAACCGAATGAAAAGAGAAAACTCTGAATTTTATTTCTAGTCTCCTCTCTTACAACAAAGTGAGTCCTATTTATAGTGTTAGGACTCTGAACGAAAACAGGTAATCAGCTAACGTTACAAATGTAAATGCTAAACGTTTTATTGGCTTAATGAAGGGTAACGGAACACGTTTGGCTTCAATTCTGTAACTCTCGTGTATTAGTTCTGTTGTCCGTTTCAGTCCGTTTCATCCTTCCCGGGTTCAGCAGAACTCGCCCTCGAGTCAAATTCGGCATTATCGTCAATGTAAGGGGATAGATCAGCAACATTGAAGGTGGCAGATACACCATAAGAACCAGGTAATTTCACTTTGTAAGCGTTGTTGTTGATCTTTTGCACTATCTTGAACGGACCATCAGCTCTTGGGGACAACTTGGTATTTGGTTGTTTAGGAAATCGTTCCTTTCGTAGATGTATCCAAACCAAGTCTCTTACCTTAAAAGTCTGCTGTCTTCGATGTTTGTCACGTTGAGCCTTGTATCTCAAATTTTGCTTTTGGATTCGCTCGCGAACTTGCTCATGCAACTTCTTAATTTCCTTAGCCCTTTGGTCAGCATTAGAGCTATATTGCTGCTTATCAAGTGAAGGGGTCAAGTCTAGTGGACTAAGGGGACGAGTGCCATAAACAACTTCAAACGGACACTTCCCAGTTGCTTGGTTGACAGAGTTATTATAAGCAAACTCAACTTGAGCAAGAATAAGATCCCACTACTTCAAATTCTTCCCTACGAAACTGCGAAGAAGATTACCAAGAATCCTATTTATAGCTTCAATTTGACCGTCTGTCTGGGGGTGACTAGCGCTGCTAAACTGGAGCTTAGTTCCCATCTTCTTCCATGACGTCCGCCAAAAGTGGCTAAGAAACTTCACATCACAGTCAGAAGTGATAGTTCTAGGAATGCCATGAAGACGCACAATCTCCTTAAAATACAAGTCGGCTACTTGAACAGCATCGTTGGTCTTCTGGCATGGGATGAAATGGGCCATTTTTGAGAAGCGATCCACAACTACCATGACAGAATCTTTTTGCCTCTGAGTCCGTGGTAAACCCAGAACAAAATCCATAGTTATATCTTCCCAAGGTGCTTCTGGAATTGGCAGAGGCATGTATAGTCCAGTATTCTGACCCTTGGATTTAGCCAAGTGATAAATTCTGCATCTCTGTATATGCCTGTTGACATCCCGTTCAAGTCGAGGCCAGTAAAAATTCTCCTTCACTAGGTTAATTGTCTTATCTCGTCCAAAATGTCCAGCTAATCCACCATCATGTGCTTCCCAAATTATGGCTTCTCTCAAGGAACCCTGTGGAATACAGAGGGTTTTACCTCGAAATAAAAACCCGTCGTGTCTGTAGAACTGGTGGAAAGGTTGATTTATAGTTGCTTCCCACACTCCTCGGAAATCAGGATCATCTTGATATAACTCTTTGATAAGGTCAAATCCAACAACCTTGGTTTATAGTGTTGTAAGTAGTACATGGCGACGACTAAGGGCATCAGCTACGGAGTTCAGAGTTCCAGCCTTATGTTTGATAAGGAATGGATAAGACTGTAAGAGTTCACTCCAACGAGCATGTCTGCGGCTGATCTTCTGCTAGGAATTCAAATACTTGAGAGCCTCATGGTCCGAAAAAAGTATGAACTCTTTATTTAGGAGATAATGACTCCAATATTGAAGAGCTCGGACAATGGCATAGAATTCCTTGTCATAGGTAGAATATTTGAGCTTGGCATCATTGAGCTTCTCACTAAAAAAGGTAATGGGATGGCCCTCCTGGCTTAAGACAGCACCAATGCCAGTGTTAGAAGCATCACAGCTAACTTCAAATACTTGATCAAAATTAAGAAGAGCTAGGACTGGAGCTTTGGTCAACTTCTTCTTAAGCTCCTCAAAGCTTTTCTGAGCTTGCTCTGTCCACTGAAACTTCTCTCCTTTGGTGCAGTCTGTAAGTGGTGCGGCAATTGAGCTAAAATTACGGATGAATCTCCTGTAGAAAGAAGCTAATCCGTGGAAGCTTCAAACCTCCTGGATGGATTTTGGAATTGGCCAGCTGTCAATGGCTGCAACTTTGCTTGGATCAACGCGAACACCTTCCGCGGTAATGATGTAACCCAAGAACACAACTTCGTTGGTGAGGAAGGTGCACTTCTTGAGATTTGCATAAAGCTTCTGCTCACGCAAGGCTTGCAAAACTTACTGCAAGTGATCTAAATGCTCCTCTTGATTCTTACTGTAAATAAGAATATCGTCAAAGTACACAACAATAAATTTACCAATGAAGGGTCTCAATACCTGATTCATCAAGCGCATAAATGTGCTAGGAGCATTTGTTAACCCAAAAGGTATCACATTCTACTCATATAAGCCATCTCTGGTCTTGAAAGCAGTCTTCCACTCATCTCCTGGTCGAATTCTGATTTGATGGTACCCACTACGAAGATTAATTTTGGAGAAAGTAGTGGCACCATGCAACTATCCAGCATATCATCAAGCCGAGGTATCGGAAACCGATACTTAATAGTGATCTTGTTGACGGCTCGGCAGTCAATGCACATTCTCCAACTCCCATCCTTCTTAGGTACTAGAAGAACAGGTACAGCACAAGGGCTGATACTTTCTCGAACTAACCCTTTCTTCAACAACTCTTCAACTTATCGTTGGACTTCGGCATGTTCCTGGGGACTCATCCTATAAGCAGGCTTATTAGGAATGACTGCTCCTGGAACGAAATCAATGGCATGCTGTATGTCTCGCATTGGAGGCAACCCTGGTGGTATCTCATCGGATATTACATCTGAAAATTCTGACAATAACGGAATGACTCCAGGTGGATTGACCGTCTCATCGTTCACCTCAAGCACCAGAATAATGCTCATCATTTGGGCTTCGGATTTTGACACCTTGAATTCCTCCTTAGTCAACAAAGACACTAACAGCTTAGAAACACTAGATTCCCTTGAAGATTGGCTAATCTCATTGGGTGGTAGAGGCGCTAGTGTAAACTTAACACCATCTTTCGTAAAAGAATAAGTGTTCGCTCTCCCGTTATGCATAGCATGTCGGTCATATTGCCATGGCCTCCCCAAGAGAAGGTGGCATGCATCCATGGGAACAACATCATATAAAACTTCATCACAATATCGATTTCCAATAGAAAAGGTCACAAGGCATTGTTTAGAAACTTTTACCTCATTCCCTTTGTTGAGCTAGTGAAGCTTGTAAGGTTGTGGATGATCTTGTGTTGGCAACTTTAATTTCTCCACCATGTAGTTAGATACTACATTTTCACAGCTTCCACTGTCAATGATGACATTACAAACTTTTCCTTGGGCCGTGCAACGAGTGTGAAATATGTTGCGTCGTAACCAAGGTTCTTCTTTGACTACTGTTGTATGCAGACTTCGTCTAAGCACCAATGCTTCTCCTTGATCAGCAGGTGTGACCTCCTCATCATATACGGGATCAGTGCCGTAGAACTCATCGTCCTCCTCACCTTCTTCAAGTGCTTCATACCCTGATCCTTCTCGAATGGTGACAACCCTTCGTGTAGGACAGTCCGTAGCAATGTGGCCAAATCCTTGGCATTTAAAGCATTTGATTGCTTTGGAACCAGATTCCTTGCCAGCATTGGATGGTGGTTTGCGCATTGCAGTAGGTTGTGGCTTGCTTGAGGAGTTAGTCTGCTGAAATGACATCATCCAAGATCCAATATTGTTGAAGCTGGACTGGACGACTGATATCTGTGTTTAAGCCTGCAAGGTACCGGGCTATTGTTTGCTCCTCCTTCTCCTGAATATCACACTTCATCATGAGTTGTTCAAACTCTCTAGTATATTCTTCTACAGATAAAGATCTCTGTCGAAGATTTTGCAACTGGATAAAATTATCCTGGTGGTAATGATCTGGTAAAAATTTCCTGGTGAGCTGGCGTTTCATTTTCTCCCAGGTTTCAATCTTGCGCTTTTCCTCACGTTCTCGCTTCCGTCTGAGGTTTTCCCACCAAATAGAAGCATGTTTCTTGAGTTTGAGGGCGACAATTTTGATTTTCTGCGCATTTGGAATCTCCTTGTATTCAAATACTCGTTCAACAGTTTGTAGCCAATCTACAAACTCGTCTGGCTGGAGCCTTCCCTCGAATTCAGGAACGTCAACCTTGATGTCATTAGGGCGGAATTGTTGTTGTCGTGGGCGGCAGCGGTTTTCAGTAGATGACGAACTACTGCTTCCCGAATCTCTCTAAGTTTTCTCTGTTGTTGTTTAACAGAGTTTGCTGCAATTCCACAGTGGCTTCCAATTCTCGTATCCTACGTCTCAACTCTTCCATCTCAACCTCGTGCACATGTCTACGTCTTGGAGGCATTTTGAATAAGTGTCAAGGCTAGGGATAAAGATTGGGGTGCGATTGGAAACGTTGAAGGATATAGGGGTAAAGTGAATTTTTTTTTAAAAAGGCTAGGGGCAAAATGGGGATTTTGGACTGTCTAGGGGGTAAAATAGCGATTCTAGAAGAATGATGGGTCAAATTGAAATTTATGAAAAATATAGGGGTTAAATTGGAATTCAGGTAAAATCAAGGGGCAAAAGTGTAATTTTAGGAAAGTTGAGGGGTTAAAATGGAATTTCTGAAAAAATTTGGGGGATAATATGAAATTTCATAAAAATAGGGGTAAATTTAGAATTACTGAAAGATTTGGGGCGAAAATGTAATTTCTAAAAAGTTGGCTGACTAGGCGCAGTGACGTGGCGACTGTGACACGTGGCATAAAACTATTGGTCTGACCTGTCGTTGACCGGTCAGAACGATGACGTGGCAGCTGACGTCAGCGTCTTCAACCTTCGGATAGCGCGTGACGGCGCGTGGACCGGCGGCGAGGCGCGTGGTATTCCGACGGTGGCGCGTGGCAGCGCGTGCGACTGTTTCCGGTGACGGGGAACCTCTTGTTCCACGTTTTCGGACCTCCTGAGCACGATGGTGATGTTAGTTTTCTGAGAAAATGCCCGGTTTGTAAAACGCGAAGACGTCAGAGACTCCTCCTCTGAATCTCTCTTCTTTCCGGCGTACTTTCTCAACTGTAACTCACTCTCTCGTTCTCTGGACCAGCTCTGATACCAAAATGGCACAGAAACCGAATGAAAAGAGAAAACTCTGAATTTTATTTCTAGTCTCCTCTCTTACAACAAAGTGAGTCCTATTTATAGTGTTAGGACTCTGAACGAAAACAGGTAATCAGCTAACGTTACAAATGTAAATGCTAAACGTTTTATTGGCTTAATGAAGGGTAACGGAACACGTTTGGCTTCAATTCTGTAACTCTCGTGTATTAGTTCTGTTGTCCGTTTCAGTCCGTTTCATTAAAGTTAAGAAAAGCAAAAGTCTCATTTTATTTAAGCATGTTCTTGATCTATTACATCATCATTGCTCTCACATTTTCACAACAGCAGCACCATCAGATGGATGCTGCAGTACTATTACATAGGTTTGTTCATGATTACACAACTTTGAACAAGTTCTAGACATAGTTCTTGATAGAGGAACTATATCCAGTTTGAAGATCAAAGTACCTAGACCAGAGCATAACACCGCCATATTTTTCAGATCCTTTAATGGCAGGAAGGACTTTGGAGGTGAGATCTGAGACAGGAATGAAGCCACTGCCTGCTGCTTTAGTTGAAGCTGGTAGGCCCAAGAAGATCTTGTTGGCTGGCACAGATGACACCCACTGATTCCATGCATTTTTTAGATTGGTGATAGAGCCTGAAGCATATTGGCATGGAGGGTTGTTGTAGAATTGGACCCAAACATAGTCAAAAAGACCTGTCTTTAGGGCATTTCCCATCCAAGCATCAGGATATGGACACTGTGGAGCTGCTGTCAACAACACCTTCTTGCCCTTATTTCTATACCCCTTTAGGTATCTGACAAGTAACCACAGTCAAGTTAGTCAGATTTTAAAGTAAGAACAACAATAACAATACTCCTTCACGTCTTTAATATATGACCCTTTTAACCGAATAGTATGGATTATGGTAGAAAATGAGAATTAGTTAACAATCTTAACTTTTCCAAAAAATGAAGTCTTTCCAAAACTATCATTCTTAAATAGTGGGTGGGCTCGCTAATGATCCTTTGATTTAGCGGCCCCCAATGGATCCTTGTGATCCTACCCCTTGATGCAATAGGTTAAAAAATCAAACCCCCGTGTGATTAAGGGGAAAAAATTTGTATGGGCATGTGGGATTATTGTATGGTATGTATTGCGTGAGTGTGCGTGAAATGCATGTGCTTGGAATCCCCTTCCATGAGGGGAAGGGTTGGATAGGATATTAAAAATAAAAATTGTGGGTGGGCTTTCTTTTTTTAAGGTACTTTGGGGTAAATTAAATAGGATCATAAATGCTCCATCATGATCTGAAATAGGTCTTATATTTAGGACTAATTAAGGTGGTCTTATATTAAAGATCGGACAAAGTATTTCTTATTCACTTCATATAGACTCGACAGAGTTGTTTCGTTGGTTGTCAGACTCTAATACAACTCTCTTCCTTTGTCTGGGTTTGAAGTTGGCTGAGAAGAAACATAGGCAAGGGGACGTCAAAAAATTTTCAAATGAATTGGCAATTTAAGCTTCAATTGTGAGTACTAGAGCAGTTATGATGTGGTCCATGTGGATGAGGCTAAGTTAAAGTATGATGGTACCTGGCAAGCTCATCCCAGTGTTGAGTTGTGCCTCCTTCAATGTCAAAGTCAATGCCATCAAGAACAGCAGGTCCAAGGGGGCGAGAAGAAGAAGTGCCACCCAAGAAGTTATTCCACAAATAAGTGGCCACTTGCTTTGCTTCTACAGATGAAGCAAGAAAGTAGCTTCCACCACCTCCTCCTAAAGACAGCAAAACCTTTATACCTTTGGCCTGACATGACTTTATGTCAGAACTCAAACCAGTACACCCATTAATGGAGGGATCACAGTGACCTGCAAGATTGATCTGAGGCTTCTGGCCGTTACCAAATGTTGGAAGAAAAGCTAAGATCACAAACTGATAGTTTCCTGTGTTACAAGCCTGAGCCAGTGTGCCTTCAAACCCATTTTGGCCCCAGTAGATTGCTATACCACCAGCATCAGAACCATTTGCTAGTGATAATAACAAGATCAAGCACAAGATTGAGATGGGCGCTGCTGGCTTTTCGAGTGCCATTATACACCAGGTTTTTGGATTTTTTTTTCCCTTGAACTGTGAAACTTGTGTATGTTTTTCGGGTGTAGAGGGGTGGCTTTTTATAAGGGCAATGTGATGATGACGATAGTGAAGGTACAGTAAGTTTTGGTGCTGTTGAGCTGAGTGGAAATTTACCAGTTTGTGCTTTTGTTAAAAAAATCTTCCACTATGCTCCATTTTGTTTGATAAATTCCACCACTATGACCGAAGTAAACTGCACCTTTAATCGTGGGCTAGTGGGGGTGGGGTTATGAAGAAATCTCAAGAAATTCCATAATGTTAGTGTTACATGATAATGGGTAGTTTATATTATTATATATTACTCTCTCCGATCATTTTTATAAGTCTAGACAACTTTCATGAAATTAAGAAAATTAGTTAATAGTAGTTAAATATAGTTTTTTTAATTTTCCAAAGCAATCCTTTGATTGGTATAGTTAATTAGGAGGGGAGAGGGAGGGAGGATGCGAATGGGAAAAGTCAAGAGTAAAAGAAACATGGGTATTTTTGAAAATTTATCATATATAAATATTTTTATTTTATTAAATATTGTAAAGGGTTTATATTAAAAATTAATAATGAGTAGGATCTTACTTCTTATGAATAGAAAGAGGGATTATTAAATTATTATATTAGATAGATATAAGTTATCATTAGACTAGAAATAGGACTTGCACTGATCGGATAAAAATCCTTAAACCTCAAGTCTTCATGTGTAAAGTAGAACTCAACTTGTCTGAGGATAAAAACAGTGCGACAATTGGCCAGCACACTTGTGCTGGTTGGTGAGGATCACGATTCCTTCTCTCTCTCTCCCACACCCCCTTTCTTTATAAGATAAAATTTAAGTGAATTAAGTCTTAAAGTTTATCAGGATCAAGACATATCTCTAGTTTAAAAAATGCTTGTAAAGGTACTTTCAATGAAATTTAATTTCATGAATTTGTGGGTTATAGACCAGCTCTTAACCAACTGAACTAACTTTTATTGGTGTCATGATTTCTATTTACTCAGCTAAATATCATGGCATCATTACTTTTTTTTCAAAAAAACTAGCTCATTAAGGTATACAGCACACTCATTTATATATAACCAAAGACGATAATTGTAACCATTCAAAGTAACTAATATAAATTGAGCAACATCTGAATTGTTCATTTTTTTTTAAAGGAAAAAAAAGGCTTATAAAAGAAAATGAATTGATTAAAAACATCTAAACCAAAGATTGTAGTGCGAATGGCATAGCGCTCACACCAAGAAACTAGTCAATGATCTGACCGTTCATAATGACGTGTTGGATGTTCTTTACTTGCTGATCAAATTTCAACACGATCCAACGGTTAACACATCTGAAAATGTTGATTTACCGAAGCTGCCTGTGGATATGTGAAAATAAATTTAGGTAGATCTGAACTCATGACAAAAGATGGTAACACTGCTATGAAGGAAAGCTAACACTCTTCAAAACCTAACTTATCGTGGGAAAAAAAATTATATGATTCTGGTACTATGAGAGCTATTAGAGACAAGAGAGAGAAACTAGAGAAGGATTGAAAAATATCGTATCTATTATTAAGATAAAAGTTACATTATATACACAAAGAAAATAGAAAATACAATAATGACTAATAACTATATAATAATATCAAATAATATCTTCTAATAATAATTAAGATATATACATAATAATAATAAAAAATATTTGGAGAATATTTTAGATAATAGTCAGTACCCTTCTCAAGTTTCTCTGATGTGAGACATGACATGAAGCTCCAGAACAATTTTTCATTTTTTAAGATATTTTCTTTTAAATATTAAATCGTTTAAAATCGATTTCTCTTTATATTTTTACAAAAGTAAAGATATTTTAAAATGCTTTAATGTGAACTAAGAACGGGCCTCTTAAACGGTGCAAAGCTTGGGATAATTGTATATGTATTGATATTAAGTTTTATAAAATATACTGGACAAAAAAAAAAAGTTTTATAAAATATAAAAAGGAAATCATAAAAAAATTAAAATACGCACTTTGTTAGATCAGGGAGTGAAATCAAACTGCTTCGCTCCCTCCAGTAATGCATTGAAACCAGAAAACAAAATATGTTAGCACACAATAAACTCCTATTGTCACTATATATTGCTGAGGGGTCTAGAGCTTTTGTAGATAGGTATTAAAAATTGAACTAGTTTTTGAATTAGTTAAAATATTAGTTTAAAAATTAATTGTCAAAACCATAATCAAACCATAATCAAGCTAGTGATAAACAAATCATTATTATTAAACCATTCAAGACAGTGGTTTAATTGTTTACTGGTTGAATGGGGTGAATTAACTTGGATTTCTGTACTATGAGAATTACACAAAATAGTCTTATATAACTTTAAAAATGATGCAATTTTTTGTTGATTATATAGATTATAAACACGCATGAGCACAAATAAATACACACACACACGCACGCACGCACACGCGCACACACATATATATAGAATGATTGATACTGATGACGATGACTGATAGAGGAATGTAAATGTAAAAGCTGATGAGATGAAAGAAAAATGAAGACCTTCGAAGCATGACTTTATTTGAATCTACAGCCTTTTGAGTTTACATGTAATCAATCCAGTCAACCGTCTATCTTCAACATTTATAAGCAAAAAAAGACAACAAAAATGTATTGGATATTATTTGGGACTCACCTAGAATACTACAAAATCAAATAATATTTCAATTACAGAAAAAACAAACTAGAAAACCAACGAACACAACATTTCAGGCCCAAACAAAACATCTTTCAGTCACCAGTGATACAGATCGGGTAAAGAAGCAAGCACAGAAAAAAAAAAAAAAACTTCTTTCATCATCTGATGCTAGAACTGTGTAAATGACAAGATCATCGTCTTCGATACACATATCTTGTTCTGGGGTCCACAATAACACCCTTTCCTCCATTCACTTCTAAGTCGTGCCTGAATCAACAACACAAATTTATAGCCCAAGAAATCCAAAAATGAAAAAAACTATATCCTCTTTTCCGAAATTTCCCTTGTCTAATCATAAATCAGAAGTGAAATATTCGACATAACAAGAACAAACAGGGAGGCAGCTCATGAAACAGAAGAACTCAACTGGAATACAAAATCTGGGATGGTCAACTGCTCACGAGGTACATATCTGAAGAGCTGAAGAAGCCGATCAACATATACCACTTTCTTCCAAACCTGAAACAAACTTGTCAATAACAAAAATATATGTGGTCCTTAAAAAGGTTTAAGGTCCCCTAGTAAAATGTAATTTCTAACATACCACGCTGTCCACAAACAATTGAAGCCCAAAAATTGCTGCTTTTAGTCCAAAAGTTGGGTGGAGGACATATATTGCCTACGTTTCAGATTAAGTTATCAGAACAAGTACTCAAAAACATGAAACAGATTGCGCTATCATAAGTTCATACATGCAGGTTGCGTTGGTGCTTCCGACCAAGTATTTGTTGTAATCTCCTCATCCAGCCCATATCTGGCTGCCTATTTACTCAAAAGCAGTGCGGGAAGAAGAGAACTTTGTCAACGAACCAAATAATAAGCATCATGAGTAAATCTTAAGCAACTAGTGCTAGCAGTCCTGATATTAAACCAAGGGTGGAGTAGATGTCAACAATGGCAGAGTATTCTTATACCAACGTGAAATGCTTGGAAACTGGCATGCTCTTCCGGATGAATACAATGTCAAAACGGTTCAACTATATTCAACATATCTTAACAGTCAAATCTCATCTTCCATTCATCTAATTAACCAAAGGCATTGTATTAGCAGAAGTTTGGCACTGTTCCAATTTATCTTATCTAAGTGCATAATTCACACAGAAATACTAGTTCGCAAAAGAAGTTCTAAATTAGTTTTAAGAAGACAGCCCTTGGCATATTGGAATCCTCTATTTGGACAAAAGAATAAACCAATCTATACATTCTAGAAACCCATCACACGAGACTTACGCCTGTAGAGAAGCAGCAGAGTGGAAGTAGACAATAGTATACGGCTTCTGAATTATAGGCTCAAACTCCTGAAAGTTAAACACCAGATGTGATTTCAAATAGATTTGAAAAGGAAACGGGGGAACAGGAAAAAAAAATATAAAGATTCAAATTTACAAACAGAAATCAGTTCTTGCAAGAGTGCTATGTATTCTCAACGTCTAGCAGATGAGATTTTCTAGAAGAAAAACTTTAGCTCAATGACAGTAAAAATTGTAAGCTAGCTATAACTAAGTCACCTTCACCACTTCCCCACCCCCTCCCCCGAAACAAAAAACAAAGAAAGAAAAAGTTTACCTTCACCACATACATCACAAATCGCTCCAGATCAAGACATCTGAGCAAGAAGTGTGCCCCAACAACAACCATTACAGGACGGCCTTCACTGTCTACTCCACCACGGTATCTGTAACAAATATATAAGCATTAAATGCACGAACATAAATACCTTATTGTCTACCCCTTTTGCATGAAACCATCACATTTATTTGGTTAAGGAAAACAAACATTTTTCACCAAGTCAGTTTACGAAGAAGCCATAAAGGATTGGAGGATTTTAGCATTCCCAAACTTCAATTCATTTCTGGTTGCCCAGAAGGACTTCACTTAAAATTCCTCACAGACCCCACTCCACCCCTCCTGGGGTGATATTTATTCACAGCAATGTATCTTTGAGGCTGGCTTTATTTCATGCAACTTGCTTTTCTTGAAATTTTTCTCCTTGTTCTTCCTAAATGCCAGTGTTTTATCAGTGGTGGGGTTTTTTCGGTTGTCACAATGCTCTGAATTTAGAGGTTGGGATCATATTTTGCTGGGCTGGACTGATTACAAACACACCAAATTACAATAATTAATGAGTCCCAACAAACATTTGGAGCTTCCAATTAAAACTGGAGCAGAAAGTCAAACACTTACACAATTTTCATCTCTGCAATTTCAGAGAGATTTGCAGAATTTGCTTTAGAAAGGTATCTAGAGTGAAGAGAATATTCTTCAGCAGCAGACAAAGGAGGCCCACCAAGGTCACCAAATCCAAGCATTCTGGCACAATTCCACCCTCTTTGTGCTCGAGCAGTTCTCTCCCACTGCTCTTGACGTCTCTGATCAGGATCTTTAATTAAGGACATAAAGGCAGGATCCAGAAATGAATCTAAGTATGATGAACTTGAAGTCCTATTAAAGACACCCAGACAAGGAAAACTTATTCACTAGATTTTAAAAGATGGGTAGTTTAGTGTTCTGTTGAACAAGCATAGCATAAACACATGTAGAAATTTGAAACTCATAAATCTATTGCGGTTCATTTGATCCAAAATAGTACTAAGAATTATAATATAGGTATAAAAAATCCTGAACAACTTCTAGCAGACAAAAAATGGATAGTACACTGCAACCTCTCTGACACCCAAAAATAATACTCCCTCTCATCCTATTTATAAGTCACTTTAAATATTTTCACCAAAACCAAGGAAAACCTCATTAACTTTGTCTAAAAATTTAACAAGCTTACAACTTTACCCCCTACTAAATATACCTACTCTGAAAATAAAATACTCTAACATTTAATAATCTTCCTAACATTGAATAGGGGCAAAAGAGTAAAGGTAACTATGATAATCATTAAAGTACCCTGTAAATAGGAACAAAGCAAATCTTCTCTCTCTGCCTCAAAAGAGTAATAATAATTAACCCAACATTAATCAGAGGCTTAGAGTCCTTGAGAAGATAAAGCATGACAGACTTGTAAAGTTGTAACAAGAAATGTAAGATTATATTATATGGTCCATACAGACCAGTAAAATACTTTAGAAAAATATCATAAGCAGTAAATCATTCAAGTGTTAAAAATTGAGACCTGCAGGCCAAGCCAACATCACTGACAGGAAGATCAGCTGGAGCTTCCATAGGTTTTGACACGTTCTTTTTAGGCAAAGGCTTTATTCTGATTTTACGCTCATCTATGACAGTCTCACCATTCTCATCCCCCACATCTGCAGGAAGCTTTGAGAAGGCCACCTCCTCCTCATGTTTGTCCCGAGGAAAGTAAAGTGGAAGCAACCTAGATGGAAATGGGGGGGCAAAAAAATTAAAGATGGGCAGAACAAAGTCTGAACACAAGTTTGGGGGGAAAAATGCATCTCAAAATATGTTCAGGGTTTTGCACCCCAAAAAAAAGGTTCAGGCTGTTCAAGACAGTGCAGGTATCAACAACAGAGTGAAACATCAATAGTGAAAAATACCTTTTACATATTTCTGTATCAGTTGTGCTGGTAGTGCAAAAGACAACAGCAATTATGTTGTGTTTCTGCTTCTCAAGAAACCGCCTCACAGTTCCTGAATAGATGACATAAAAAGAAAAGAAACAAGGTTCAGAACCAGAATTTTTATAAATTATCAGACAGTTGTAATCATCAACATTACAACAATGAAAGCATAAACCATGCGTCTCAGGTCCTTTATGCAAGTCAATGAGAAGAGTTTTATGGTCCAAAATGAAAGTCACTTTACAAGAGTTTATGAAGCATTAATTACTTTATTTTAAAAATTCCCTTCTTATATTTGTTAGACACAGAATTTCTTCCTTAAATTTATGGTATTTTATTAGGGAAAAAGATGGAAACCAAAGCAAATTTTAGACAATTTTATTCATGTAACTTTTTTTTCTGATGAGGTAGTTAAAAGTGAAATATTAAGAATTGGAGGGAGTATATTAGATGTAACCATGATGTATTTAACTGAAGTTTTGCAAACGCCCCATTATGGTAGAGTTATGTGCGAAAACAAGCATTCTGTCTCCCTACTTATGGATGGGAAATTGATTCTAGGTGTAGGAAACTATAATTACTCTTTTTATTACTATTTGTTCATTTATCTGACTTTTTTTAAATTTCCCTATTATGGTCTTGTTTTAAATAGCCCTACGTTAGTGTAAATTTCCAAATGAATTAGAGAATATCAGTCTATCATGTCAGTTTTCCCTCTTTACCGCTACTAAATCAGACAAATTTTGTCATCTTATCTCATTTATTGTTAATTAATCTAATTTCATAGGAAAGAGAATTAACTTGAGAAAACAAAAATTAATTGACAAATTTTATCATCTTATCTCAAACAAAAAGGTTAGCATGTTCTTTTTTCTGATCCTAAAGACGCAGTTGAACTCCCAGAATATTTGTCAAACGGTCTGAATTGAAAACACATCATACAGAAAAAAGTCTCACTTATAGCTACATGCGCAGCAGGTTCGCGGGGATAATTTTTTGCCTCAGTATAAATACAACCCATAGCAATGCTGCATAAACATATGCCAAGGAAAATTAAGTCATGGCTAGGCAATTCACTAAAACAAAACTTGCAAGAATATTTTTGACGTAATCGAAACAAAAACCTCTGAAGCCCACTTTCAATTAGAAGCTCCAGACAAGAGCGATAGCAATGACTTAAAGCATTCTCTGCAGCAGTGTGGTACTTCACAGCATACTTTGGACCAACAGTATGAATGATTCTCCTGCCAGATATATTTCAAAGCTATAAGATATGGCAGCATAATGTCAGTGTCAGAATCAAAGAGCTAGAATGCCTCAGCAAAATATGTAGCTTGGCGTCTGATTAAATGACCTCAGATCCAAACCAAAGGGCAAGAAAAAACCTTGCAGGAAGGTCATATGCACCAGTAATTTTAGCCATCCCTGTTCGACATCCACCCTGTCAAAAATAAAGGCATGAGAAACAAAATTGACTTAGACATTATTCACTAAGCTGTTCCACTAGTCCCTAGCATGGCACTAGATTAAGATAATTTATTTGGAGCTTACGGTATGCATAATGAACCACTGTAATTTATAAAATGCTATCTTCATCCAAACTACCAAACGAAATCCTCAAAGAATAAATCCAAACAATATCACAAAGCATTAAAAAAAATTCTAATGATAATAAATGTGTCCCAAGCTCCTATGCTACCATTGTAAAGAACATAATATCTTCATTGAAGAAATTAATACGCCATAAGTCACTATACCAGCGTTGCACATTCTTCTGTAAGACCAGGTCCAGCTGCATCAAACAACCCTGGACTGCTGTGCGCTTCATCCAAGTTCTGTTGACCAGGAGAAATTAAAAACAGGTAAGAAATATTATTTCTATTACCCAATTATATTTATTAGATATCCATATCTAAAATGCAATATAGTGTTCTTATATTCCATAATCATGCTGATCAAAGGTATGGGGTTAATGGCTTGAACTTTAAGAATGACTAAAAAGCTCAAACAGAATTGGAAAAAGATACAGGGTACTAGAACCAAACAAATGTGATTAAGATTAAGAGGAAACAGAAAATTGGTCCAGTAAAATATTTTCAGAGTTAAAAGATGTCGCTTCGATAACTAGTATGCATAAATATCCACAAGATTACCATCATTAGAGTTCAGAATTATGTCCCTAAATGAGCAAACTAATCTACAGCAACTAAAAATTTCATTGCATTCAGACACCAAATATGCAGAAGTCGTTTGGTGAACTAGCATCATTCATTACTGGCTTTTTTGTATACTATGGTATGGGATACCAAGCTATAAGATACGCTGCTATTTCAGATTTCCACATTTAATTTAGCAATTAAAATTTACCAAAGAAAGAACACAATTAATATTTTGCAGAAGTTGTACAGCTAAAAATTCAAGGACGTCAAATGCCCATTGCTTTTTGGGTTATACAAGTCAACAACAATGCGATTGGTGTCATCATATAGTTTGTGGTGCCCTCCGTACCAGCAAACATCATGAAGATATACTAACACCAGCTTCTTGGATATACCGAGATGTAATATACCAGGTTAAAGATGACGGAGTACTAAATGATTACTTGATGCGGCATAAGAGGTCCATGATTTGTGAGACAATAACGTGGAAGCTCGAGCTAACTTTCTTTCTTCTTCCCCGTATCTGTGTGTTTCTTTTTCTTTTCTTTTTCCTTTCTTTCTTTCTTTTTTGATAGCGTTAAGCTTTAACTTTCAACCAGTGGAAAAAAATGAAAATGAAAATATTCATAGAAGCTTCACAATCGGCCTACTTGAGAAAAACCATATAAGCTAGGAAAATAGAACAAAATGCGATGATAACAACTAAGAATTCACATTCATCGGATTTGAAACTCAACAAATAACTTCTAGTATCGAAAACACTTTTGGTGCGCAAAACTTATGAAGCACTGACCTCGTTTGTTGAATTTACCACAGCATCCACTTCTAGATTCCAGGGATTCCCTCTCCACAAATATATCTTTGAATTGATTTCATGGTCAACAGGAAATTTTGACACTGACTCAGTGCCACCACCCTCCGTTCCTGACGGTGTTGTTAAAGGATCAGGAAAGTATAAGCTAGGAAAAGATTTACCTCCTATTTCATGCTCCAATGAAGACTTGTGCTCAGCATCACTCCATCGTGGAATTTGATCCAAAGTCACAACAGAGTCCCCGCTGTCAGTAGGCAATCCACCCCGGGGTGTGGCTGAAGTAGCCACAGGCCGATACATTTCTGTAACTCCTATCTGTTGGTGAGATTTCCAGTTTCCGTGCCACAATCACTATGACATACGAATACGGGTAACCCTACTGGTGATGTTGAATTAACCTATTTTGGCAGCCCCGGAAGAAAAACAGCAGAAAAGAGCGCAAATTTGAATATAAAATTATAATTAGCAGTGATACATCACCAAAAGAAAAATGCAATTTCATGCATGGCATACTTCAGTTATACTTCAATAGCATTTTCTGTAGGTGCTCAGAACCAAAAAAAGGTGGGGAGGGGGAACGCTGCTCTCGTAGTTTGATTTATACTTCTTACTTAGTTGTAATTCGCAACCTAAACAGAGATTTTCTCGTTGAAGTAAAGAACGAAAAATTCCGATATTAAGGCAAAAAAGAGGAGCCCTAATTATTAGAGCAATATGAAAGCGAGAATACCTGCAACTGAGTTCCAGACGTCCAAAACAAATCCGCTTGTGTTTTCACTTCCGTTTCCACGATTACTTAACTTAGAAAGAAGAGCAATTATTGCTGCGACAATGGTGATAATTCTGGCTAGCTCATATCACATGGCCCAGAACGAACTCACGAAAGGAAAAAAACGATTTGACGAAGCATTTTGCCTTTGTCATTTTCCGGCCTTTCCAAGGCTCTGGTTGAGATTTCATTCATTCAATGATTATTAGCCAGTACCCAGTATGGTTCATGTGATGAACTAATTTCCGTCATAAACATTTATTTGAGTTCAATGTCATATTTCTTAATTTTATTGCTTGTTACCTCCCTATTAATTAGCTAGAAGTAAAATTTTAAAATAAATTAGATTAGATGATCAATTTAATCATATCAATATTTCAATATGATTATAAAGCATAGCATTTTTTATGGAAAATAATATCATTTTGTTATGAAGTATTATTATTTATTGTATTAATAAAATCCATAAGTATTTAAAAATTCAAGATTTTTTTAACTAAAATCCCCATTTACTGATAAAGGATCAGAATTCGTTTTGAAATGTTTTTTATATTTATACTATATTACTGTATATTTGTATTCATAAATCACACACACACACGTAGAAAGAGAAGGCCAGAATGGGACTAACAAGGTTTGTGAAGTGGGAGAGGAGCGCGTGGGTAATGAGGAGGAAGGTTTTACAAGAAGACTCCTCAATGCAGATTCGCAACGTTGCATTCAGCAGCCGGCGTCCTGGAGACTTCTCCTCGTCGTCCCTCTCATACAGGACAGGTCTCTCCTTGATAATTCGAATGAGTTAGACTTGTTTAAATTAAATTTAAAATATCATAATTTTTAAAAAATTTATATAATTAAATTCGATCTTAATTTTTTTCAGTCAGGTAGGATTGGCTTGTCATGTTTGATTAAAATTACCAATTATATATATATATAAAGCTAAAAAATTTTAATAATCAAGCTCAATTTGGGTTAGTTTATATGGATTTGTTGACTTAAAATATCTTACTTTTTTAAAAAAATTCATATAGTCAAATTTAGTCTTAATTTTTTTAAGTTTGGTTCGGGCTAGCCCCATCAAGCGTGGCCTGAATTACCAGTTCTAAGTTTTTCTTAACCTAAAAACAAATTGAATGAGCCTTTACAAGATAGAATGAAAGGGGGGAAAAAAATTAGATAGGATTTGAGATCACTCTTGAGATATCTCATCCTATCCCAAATATAATATACTTATTGTTGTTGTTGTTGTTGTTGTTGTTTTTATAAAAAAAAAAAAAAAACAAACAAACAAACTATCTCATGCCCACGAGTCACACTAGCAAACTTACAATCGTCTTCCGTTCTCCCTGAACCAGCAAGGCCAAAGGCTTGGTATTGAAGATGCTTTTGTTCTAACCATCTGGGGTTCTAGCCACTGTAGTGTTCAACTCCTGAAACTCGTATGAGGTGTTGGCAGATTATTTAATGTGTAAAGTCCTTTTCACACTTAGCAACAAGTGATTATAATTGACCAAGGGGAGAGAGGAAGAGAGGCATAAGCTTGTTGATATTCTGCTTTTTGTTTCCAAATTATCGCCATGTTTTCATTTAGCTGTAGCGGAAGTTGGAGGTGGCTTTGCTTGGCTTTTATATTATTGCCGAAGCAGGCACCTGTCTCTCCGATGTTTGTTTGCATATTGGTTTTTGGTCATAACACTTGATTTCTGGGCATGTTATTGTAACAATGAGCGTTTGCTTATTGTCTAAATCATCAATCAAACTTATTCCTTTCATTAGTCAAATATATGTTTGTTTTTGCCTATTTTGCTTAAGCACGCTTTTGTCTTGTCCCGATTTTAAAAAAGATGAGATAATTTTCAGGACAGAATGTAATATCATAGTGATCATATCATTCTAATAAGTTACTTGAGATATATAGTTTAAAAAAGTTTAAGCTTAGAGAAAAGTAACATTTTAAATTTTAGGACTTAATTAAAATTAAAAAGAAATTACTTTATGATAATTTAAATTTACCATGTAATTATTTGAGTAAAAGGAATTTACTTAAAATGAAATAAATTTTAAGGACTTAATTTCATTACATATTTTTGATAAAGAAAAAATTTATAAGGTCGAGTGAGATTAAATAAATAGCCTCTTAACTTTTTATTTAAAAAATTACATTTATTTAAATGTTATTTAAATAATATTGAAACTAAATGCAGTTAAAATTTAATTTCTTATTTTAAAAAAATGATTTATCATAAATAAATTATAATAGTTTACTTAAAACAAGATAGGGAAAAAGTGAAAAGATAACAGAAAAAAATATAATAAATGATAAAGGAATAAGCAAATAAATAAAATAATAATAGGTTATAGAAAAATAAAAAAGTAATAGTTGTATTTAAAATAAAACCAAAACATTATATGTATATTTACACACACATAATATTAAAACCAAGGGGGCGGGCGGCTACCATTTGGGGGTGGGTTATATAAAAGGGTGAGGCAATTCCCTTGTGACCCAAACAATTCTTGTGATTCTCTGACGGTGGAAGACTGGATGCTGAAGAATGGTGTCGTGGAAAAGTTTCAGCGGCAACAGGGGTTAATTAGGTGAGTTTCAAAAACTTGCAGCGTTAATTGAAATAAAAAAACTAGGTTTATTTATTTTTTAAAAAATTACATATAAATTACACACAAAAAAATTAATTACTGCAAGATTTATTATCTTATGTTAGTTGTTAACGGACCTCATAGTAATTAATTTTTTTATATAAAACTTCAATGTAATTTTTTTATTAATTTTTTTATGTAAAATTTCAACAAATCGTCTAATGAATCAATTCATGCATAATTGGGTTAAACAAATCATTTTGTGTTGAAAAATAAAGTTAAATTTTTTAATTAATATCATCAATTTAATTTATGGCATCTTGTTAAGTATTTACCAAGCTATAATAAGTTGGTCAATTTCTTTTGTTGTGCATAGTAGTGTTTTCAAAATCAGATGAAATCAAACAATTCGACTGCCACCTGCTGATTAAAATGGCCTAGTTCAATCAGTTAAGCCAATCTAATATTTAAACCAAGTTAATCAAGCTAATTTTGAGAGAATTAAATTTGACTCGAAAATTGAAGCAGATCATGTCAAAGCCAAAAAATAAAAAATTTAGGTTAAATTACTCATATTTATGTTTTTTTTTTTATTTTTTAGTTCTCTTTTGTCTTCTCTTATCTCATCTCTAATCTATCTTCCATAGCCTAGACTAAATCTCTAACTTTTTATCCAACTTCTACCTCTATCTTTAGCGATTTCACCTTTAGTATCAAGATTGGAAGCTTGTGAATTATAACATGATGGTGTGCCTCCAGCTCTAGCATTTTATTTCAAGATTACAAACTTATACTAACATGTCTCTATTTCTAGTTCTAGCAATCCAAATAAGCACCATCGCTAAATTAATATTTTATTTATACATCATATATATATATATATATATATATTATTTTTATTTAATTTTTATGTTATTGGTTTACCAGTTTAACCGGTCGAATCACGACAAACACGACCTCAGCTCAACCTCTAATGCAGGTTTCAAAACATTGATGCATGGCATCTGACTCGATCCAAAAAGCAACGCTGAGCCAATGAGTAAATCGAAATCGAAGACGCAGGACTTTTAAACAAAAACAAAACTTATTGCCTTACGCACATGCATCTCCTTGCAGAGTTTAGATTTTATCTAATCTTTGGTCCAAAGTAACCATTGAGTAGTAATAAGCGCCACCAATAGGAACTAATTCAACCGAAGCAAGCCATTGAATTTCCTAACACGAATCGTTCATCTTCTTCCACTCACCGATCAGTCTCTGGACAGAAATCTCAGAGCTCCCTCCACCATCAACGGCCTTCCTCGCCGTTTCTTTCACCTTCTCTGCTTTCATCTTCAAACCTTCATTCTTCATCATCTCATCAATGGCGTCTCCGATCTCTTCTCCTCTCACCACATTTTCTCCCGCCCAACCCCACGTCTTCCTCCATATGCCCCACCCAGTCTTCTCCACCACCTCTGCGTTCAACTTCTGGTCTCCGATCTGTGGCCAACCCAGAATCGGCACGCCGTGCCACGCTGCTTCCATCACCGAGTTCCATCCGCAATGGCTCACGAAACCTCCCACTGAACTGTGACTCAGAATATCACTTTGATCAACCCATTCATTCACTACCAAACCATTTGACTTTAATCTCTTCATCAGCTCCACCCCAATGACTTTCTCTACATCGTCTTCTTCTTCTCTGTCTACCTTCTTATCTTTCACTACCCACAGAAATTTAAACCCGCTTTTCATCAACCCGTTTCCGATTTCTCTTACCTGTTCTCTTGCCATGCCTAACCTGCTTCCGAAGCTTACGTACACGACGGACCCAGGAGACTGATCGTTTAGCCACTTCAATGGTGAAGAATTCCTCTGTTCTTCATTTTCACTCTTCTCGAACTCACAAGGCACGAAAGGACCTATTGGGAACACGGGGGGCAATTCTTTGACCACTTTTCCGCTGTTTAGGGATTCAAGAGGATTCAGTTCTAGTGCTTCGAATGAGTTAACCAAGATTCCACATGACTTTGGGAGCTTGGGACCGTCTTCTAATAATATCTTGGCGAAGACATTGTTGGGAAGAAGAAGCAGAGGAGGGATACACGATCTGGGTATGGTTGAAACTCCTGGAATTTCAACAGAATCCATTTCAGAAATGGATGGAATGAATCTGGATACGGATGAGAAGAGAGATAACATCCTAGCTGAAGAAGTAAAGAGGATGAAAATGGGAAGACGAAGGCTCTCTGTAATTGGAAGAACAGGGGAAATCAATGTCACATCGCAGACAAAAGCAGAGAGAGGAGGAGAAGCCGAAGCGAGCAGAGAAGGAAGAAGGCAGCAAGAGCGACGGATTGCTTCAAACTGGAGAAAAAAAGGGTCGTCGGAGTTTGCAGTGGAAGCATCTAAAGGAAGGAGATGAAAGGGAAGAAGAGAGACCTGAGGAAAAGCAGAGTGAAAGCGAGAGAGATGCTTGGATTCGGCCATAGAAACTGTGGGCTGAGGAGAAATGACAGTGACTCGGCAATGGCGATCCACGAGTAGCGCGGCGAGTCTCAGAAATGGAGTTAAATGACCCATGCCGGCGTTAGGGAAGAGAGCCACGTGAACAGCCGCGTTGGACATGTTTTCCAGCGACATCTACTCAGCTCAGACTGTGACACTGTGTAATGGAAATTGCTTAGAAAGACTTTTCACAAAGATGCACCCTGCGATTCTTATAGGGGGCGAAAAGCTTTGATTTGGATTTGTACTGAAAAACATAACTTTCTTCTCTGTAACACTAAAAAATAATAATATAAAAATTTAAAATATTAAATATATACATATATATATATATATATATTTATAATAAAATTTGAGTGAAGTTCAGAGATTCAAATTATATTTTCTCAACAAAATTTTCACATCATAAATTACATGTGTATCTCATCACTTATTTAATAAATATTTTTACATACATCTGATATATTACATTAAAAAATATTAAATATTAGATTTTTTGATGGGATAATATAGTGTTTTGTCCATGAGAATTATTAAAAAAAAGTTATCTTAATAAGGTTTAAATATTAATAAAAATCAAATTGTCAAGACACTTGGTGGATGTAAGGAGAAAAATTTGCCCTATCGTTAAAGTAAAAGAGCATCATCATCGAGGACTTGAATGCATTAAGGACATGTGGCCTTGAAAGCATCCAAAAAGAAAGAGACAAATTTTTTATTCGTTTCATTAGCATCGGAGAAGATGAAATAAGATTATTGCAGTCTCGTGACATGAAAGTTAGTCAAATACAAGGAAGCTTCCAGCTGGTGTCCAAGTTGCATCCTCTTCGAGTTTTTTATTCATGGTCAACAATTGGCGTCTGCGGGTTTTATTGATCAACAAAATATAACGTGACAGCGCAGCTGATAATTCTTTTAAGGAAAATTATTAAACATAATAGTAGGTTGAATACATACATACATAATTTTTTGCATAGCAAAGCAAATAATTTCGTAAATTGCTCTTGCGAATCTTGCAACACGTTTTGAAACGTAATTTGTGGCTCCACGTTGTATTAGAGAATATTGACTCTTAGACTTTGTTTGCTTGCAAGAAAATGAATTCGGTTAAAAAAAAATTTGAAGGGAAGGGAGCCAAAATTTTCCCTCCCCTTCCATTATTTTGGCTTCTTTCAAAATGAAATTTTTTGGAGGGGCCAAAATTTATATTCCAATCTAACCTCATTGATTTTGTTATATTTCAATTTTGCCCTTCAGAAAATAGAAGCCGATAACTAGTGTTGAGCTCTGGTCATGCATTCTGGTTCATTTATGCAAATCCTTGTGCTTTCTCTGGCTGTGTGTTCCTGTGCTTCCTTGATTTCGAGCTCTGGCCGTTAGTTCTCGCTTCTGCAAATCCTCATGCTTTCTTGCTCGTGTAGAGCTCTGGCTGTGCATCTTGTTAGATTCTTTAAGCTCTCGTCGTGCTTCTTGTTGGATTCTCTAAACTCTCGCCCTGTGTCTTGTCTTCGGAGCTCTCGCCATGCTTTGTACTGTCGAACACTGTGAGTTTTTCTCTTTTCTTTACTCCTCTTGCCCTCTTTTGATTCAAGCTTTGATCTGGATCTGGTATGATTTGTCAATAGTAATTCTCTTTAAATCCAAAGTCATATAAATGTCCTTGTTCTTGATCTTGGAACGGTAAACCCCATCTTTTCCTTGCTCACGATGATGGGGTATCAAATATTTATTCATATAAATGTCCTTGATCTTGGAATGGTAAAGCCCTACAGGTTGACTTAGAATTTGAGGCAAAAGCCACATAATCTAATCCCATTAAATGTTTACAATCTAAAGAGAGACAATAATTATGATCAAACTCAATCACCTAAATATTAACATTGCAATGTCTTGTATAACAATTATGATCAAACTCAACCTTTTTTTTTTTTCCTTTCTCACAGAGCAAATAGAACCGTCAGAACCTAGATGTAGACGTTATACAGGATGTAGACATTGCTGGAGGAAATGAAAGTGGTCAAGAAAATCAATATTACCTAGATGTAGACGTTCTGTTGTGGCCTGTTCTTCCTCATTGAAGTACTCAATTTGTTGTTATATTCAGTGGACTGTATGTAACCAACTGAAATCAATTCATTCTAATGCTAAATTCTGCATTACTTATTCATAAAGATTGACTACTTTGCACTATACCTTCTAGTGTTTAATATACATATGATCTTATTAATGGTATAGGTTGTGACTGATTGTGGAATGTGTTTAAACATTAATAAGTCTCTTTGAGATTAGGTAAGGGTTTTAGAGGTTAGGTACTATCTCTGTAAAGCAAAGTACTTTTGTGGCAAGAAGGCAAATCTTGGATTGCTGCTTGTGCTGGTAGCAAATGAAGTTGTGGAGGACATTACACATGGAAAGTGAAAGGGATTGACTTTAAGTTGGATTTTTGGAAGTTTATATTAAAAGTCAGCTTTCTTTGTCTAATGTCCATAACTTAACTTGCTAGCCTAAATCTAATTTCTCCATTTGACTTTCCATGTCTAATGTTCTTCATAAGTAACTTTATTATTAAATGTATGTGTATTATGTTTCAGAAGTTCAGAAACACACAATCTTCTATATTTGCATTGCGAAATGGCTTGGCATATTTGGAATATATTTTTTAATCTTTGTGGACTTGTAGTGTATTTGGTTAAAATGGGGTGCTAGTGTTCAATTAGCAATTCCTCACACACCTGACTGCTTGATGAGAGAATTGGTTTCAAGTTTCAAGTATTTTTGCTCTTATTTGTGATAATTATTGGTTTACATTATACTTTTTGATTTCTTTGTTAGATGAGTAAGGAATTTGAATATCTTTTATTGGTACAAACGTTGGTTTCAATTGCTTCGAAGAGCACTAGCTCTTGTTGCTTGTGTCCTTGCAAAAGTATATGCAAATGAGACTTGTTCTAAAAAAATAAGTTACAATTTAAGTGGTAAGAGAGAATGTTATGTAATGAGATAATTAGTTAAATTAGTGACTATCCATTCAGTAGAAATATCATTAGAATAACTCCTAGAATTGTGTGGTATATTAGAAAGCGAGGTTAGCCTACAACCCATGCAATGGTCAAGCGTGGAAGAAATGGTTGCAAAAACTCTATATATGTTAACATATAGTGCAAAAAATTGTGAAGTTAATTTTTGGTTTAGGCATTTTGGTGAGACAATTATTCATCATTTTCATCAAATTTTGATAGCTATCATTAACTAAGAAAAAAAATTTCTTATTCAACCTAATAGTTCAACCATCCCTCTTGAAATTGAGAAAGAAAAGAAGTTCTTCCCATATTTAAGGATTATGTTGGTACTATTGATGGAACACATATATGAGTTAAGGTATCTTCTTTAGATATTCCTAGATATCATGGTAGGAAGGAATTCCCAACATAGAACGTGTCAGCAACATGTACAATTGATCTAAAATTCACTTATCTACTGCCTGGATGGGAAGGCGCTGCATTTGATTCAAGAATCATTAAAAATGCATCAATACGAGAAGACAAGCTTATAATTCCTGAAGGAAAATATTTTATCAATTTTGATAAATTTTAAACTCATGTGATTGTAAAATTATTATAATAATTATTTTCCTTTATGATAGGTAAATATTACCTTGTTCATGTTGGATTCATGTAACAAGAGGACTTATAACACCTTATCAAAGAGTCCGCTATCATTTTAAAGAATATTCAAAAAGGAATTCACTTCTAAATTATATAGAGTTATTTAACCTTCAACATGTAAAGTTATGCAATGCCATTGAACGTGCTTTTGGTGTGTTGAAAAAAATATTTACCATTCTACCTAATGCAACTAAACCTACATATGGAATGAAAGTTCAAAAAATGATTATATATACATGTTGCATTCGTCATAACTTGTTTGGGGGCATGGACCCTATTGAAGATCTTTTAAACGAAGTTGATACTGCCCTTGCAAGAGAAAACCATTCAAATAATAATAATCATGTTCAAAGAGGTGACAATAATAAGGTTGCTTGAGGTAAACTTATTAGAAAAAATATAGCCAATCCGATAGGGGCAGATTATTAAGAAAATCTAGATGCTCTTCATGATGAACTTGATGATTGAAGTTTCATTTTCTCAAAAAATTAAAAAATCTGTTGTATTATTATAGACATTAAAATTTGTTGTATTATTACATTGAGCTTTATTGAGGTTTGATTAAACATTAAAATCTATTGTCACATTGAATCTTATTTGCTTTGTATTATTTGTTTAGTTAGACATTGAAATTTGCTTAGCTTTTAATATTAGGATTGGTATTATGTGATTAAGTTGTTATATGATAAGATGGCACCAAACAATAATAAGAAGACATTGAACTGGACAAGAGTAATGGGTGATGCCCTCATCATTGATGCTTTCATGACTGAATATCATGAGGGCCGTAAAGTTAAAACACTTTTACAACTACAGCTTATAAATACATATGTAAATATTTAAGTTCTTTTATACGATAAACATGATAAGGAAAAAGTGAAGAATCGATGGAAGATTTTAAGAAAAAAATTTTCAAATATATATGACATTTTCAAAAGTTGAGTGGGTTTGCATGGAATTCAACAACTCAAGTATGGGGTGCTGAGCTTGAAGTTTGAGATATATCAATTGAGGTAAAGTTCCTACATATGCATTGATTATATTATGTTTAAGTATATGTTGTTCCTATATATGCCTAAAGCTTGGTTTCCTAAGAAAAAATTGAACTCATATATCTGATTCTTTTACAATTTGAAGATGACTAAACACATACATCTCTTTATTCTTTTATAATTTAAAAGTTGGTCAAGTCATGGCTATATGTGTTTAATGGTCTTTAAAAATGAAAAAGTGTGCATTTGCCATTGAATTGCTTTTTCTTGAATCAATATGCTATTTCACTTGTTTTTCAGGTTAAACCTAAAGCAGCGCTGTGGAAAACTACTTCTTTTCCAAACTATAAAAGATCATATTATATGGAGTAGATAGAGCTAGAGGAGAGGAAGGGGAGACAGCATGTGAGTAGAGAAAGAGATGTCATTCTCAAGAAGTCACTAAAATTGTTAATGATATTAACAACCTTGTCTCACAAAATAGAGCTACAATTAATGTTGAACTTGACGGATATATAAATAAACTTACCAGGACAAGAAAATACACCTGACTAAGAGCACTCACCCACTATTAATAGTGCATATAGCAAGAAGAAAAAAGAGGGTGTCAAAAGGGAATAATACTAATATGAATGAGTTGACAGGAGTAATGCTAGCTATGGTTAAGGCAATTCAACAAGGAAATGTGATCATAGGATAAAGTTTCAAAAAGTGCCACAATTGTTAGATGAAGAACTTTAGATAATGCTTAAAGAGTGTGGGTGTGATGTTGCAAGATTACCTGATAATGAGGATGATAGGCTTAAGACAGTAACTCAATGTCTAACATCGGTATGGAAGGAAGTGATAATGAGGATGTTTTATAATTCTAGTTAGATAATGACTTTTATTAATAACTTTTGTATATTTATTAGCTAGATGCTTAAAATGTGGTTCTTGAGTATTATTAATGACTTTTGAATATTTTGTAAATGCTCAATATGTTAGATGCTCTTGGGCATAAAAAGATGACAATTATTTATCTTAGTTATTTATGTAAAAAAAAAATGATGTTTAATATTGGTATTTTAATTTCTTTGGTAAGGCAGCCTCTTTCAATGGATATTAAGATTTTTTTTTTTGTATCAAAGAATTAAATGTTTAATGTGGGATTCTTTTAGAGAAAAAGGAATTTATTATTAATAGACAATATATATAATTCT
>NW_026555905.1:0-46660 GCF_029017545.1 Prosopis cineraria | reverse complement strand
TTCTCATTGTATATTGTCACGTTACTAACTTTTAGGCTTGCCTGTCAGTCTCATTGCTTTTACTTGTGCAAGTAATGAATACTACTCCTTCTGTTTTCATTTAAAAAAAAAAAATTATTTTTTTATTTTTTTAAATAACCAAAATTACATTTTTTAATAAGCATTTACTGTATTTTTTAAATATCCTTTATAATTTGATCATTTATAATCATAAGAGACAATTAATAAAGACTTGATTAATACAATTAACGAAGGATATTGTAGTCTATTCTTTTGATTTTTCAAATACAATTAATATAATTAATTAATTTTTTAAACTGTGTGATATATTTTTTTTTCCTACCAATAGGATGACTGGAGTAATCCTTTAATTACTTTCTCAGCCTTTTCCCCTTCTCATTTGTAGCTATATCTGAGTGGATGATTCAGTGATGCAATCCTTGAAGTTATGGTGTACTGAAACTACTGCAGCAATTTCTTTAGAAAAGGTTATTTCTATACTTTTCCCGTCCAAGTCACTCGTCATGAAGTTCTTAAGAATGCCAGTTTTCAAGATTTTTTTTTGGTGCTCGTAAAAAAAAAAACTCTAGAAATTTCAGATAAGAGTTTGATTTATCACCGAGCAAAACAAATCTTGCGTGGGGAAAAGAGTATCTCTGTTCTGCAATCAAAAATCAAAACCGTTCATTTGCCTCCTTTTCTCATTTTTCACCATTCAAATTATTTCATTATATAATTTTTTAATTATAAAATTAATGAATAGTGAGAATTGGAGAAATGGAGAGAAATGAAGAGAAAAAAATGAAGAGGTCTCCCTCCCTCTCTTTTTTCTAATGACTCCTGTCAATATTTTGAGAGATCATGATGTACACAGGATGATATGTTCCCTTCGGATTGATTGATTAAACAATCTCAAACAACAAAAACTATATCAGTTGGATTGCAGATGTGGTAACAGAGAACCAGTGGTACAGAATAATTATTATAATGCCTGTTCTATTGCGTTTTTAGAGGAACTAGTTAGGTAAAGTGCTCCCATGATAATTGATTTCAACTCAACCCTAATCCAATCAAGTAATAATAATTAAGTGCATACTGATATTTAAAAAAAAAAAAGTTCAATCATCAACGTACGCTCGATCTCTTGAGGAACACTTAAATTACTGACAACAAAAATATGCAGAGTCCCAACCAATGCAGCAGACAATAGTCACGTCCATTCTCTTCTGCCTCACAGCCAACTTGACAAATGAGTAATGAAAAAGATAACAATAATAATAATAAGGATAAGAATAATAATAACAGAAAGGATCTAATCCTTTTATTGTAATTAAAAGGGAAAGACGCCACAACATGTCTGCGTCGTGTCCCAAACCACATAATCTTGAATTCGTCAAAATCCATTCTTGTCCCGCCCGAGGGTGAAGGGACCCAGTCATGATAAGCTAGATTGGCTCTTCATTGGATGAAACTCAATTTATATTGTTAAAATTAAATTCCACTCTCATTATTTTAAATTATAACATATTTTTAAATGAATTACGCACATCAAAAAAGATTATTAAATATACTTTGTAATTTTTTTTTTAAAATAAAAATATAAATTTTAAAAAATATCTTTTATTTAATACTCAATTTATAAAAAAAAATTAAAGATAGAGAATATAATGGAAAAAGTAACATTGGAAAAACTTAATTAATGAAACACTATTTTTTATCAAAATATATTATATTTTAAAATGATTAATATTCTGTAAAAGTGATTTATAATTTTAGACGGGAGATATATCATTCATGATGTTTAGTATGATTTATTGCATTTTTCATTTCTACCCTCAATTAAATGCCACCATTAGAAGGTGCATTTTTTATTAAACAATGTGGGTAAATGTTGACCCTTAATGAGGGATGTTTTAGGGGAAAATGTTTTTTTGTTATGTAAGAAATGTTTTTAATTACACATATAACTTGTAATGAGACCTATAATCAGGGACAAGGATGGTTATTTGTGCCATAATCATGATTTTTGAGGACTTTAAATAATTAAAATAGTACCCCCCTCTGTTTTCATGTATGAGATTTTTTTTATAAATTACACATAATAATAAAATTCATTTGAATACACTCTATAGTCTTATTTTTTAAAAAATACAAATATAATTTTTAAACTTTTTATTTAATACTATACCTTATATGTGAACATTATAGAGATAGATAAAAAAATATATCTGGAGAGAAGTGTGATATTAAATAAGTACAATTTATAAAAATCTTATTTTTATTAAAGTATTTTATTTTGGAGCATTGAATCACTTAAAAAGTGTCTTATAAACTATAATGGAAGGAACAATAATTATGAATATTGTACTCTCTCCATTCAAAAAAGTAAGGCATTTTTAATCAAATCTCACCCGCAATAAAGTAATTGTGTACTTTAAACTAACCACACTATCTTTTTATATTTACCACTATTAAACACTTACAATAAATATAAAATAATATTAATTGGAATACTTTTAAAAAAATAATGATTATATCTTAAAAAACTAAAATACCTTATATTTTTTAATATTTAACTCCTAAAAAAATACTTTATATATTTGAACTGAGGGAATATAAGATTGGCCAATAAGTCAAAAGTCCCAAGTTGTTTACTTAGAGTGCAAGTTAAAGACCAAGTCAAAACCACTAATGCTTAGTACGTGTTTGATTTTTCATTAGTCAAAAGTTAATTTATTAAAAATTAATTTAACAAAATTAATTAATAAAAGTTAATTATTGTAATGATACTTATATTTATATTTTTTAAAAAAATTAATTTGGTAAATTAAAATTATTTGGATCATATGTAGTAAAGTGTAACTTTGTATGTGCAATTACAAAAAAAAATATTAATTTTATGATGATTTATATTTTTTATTATACAAATATGATATTAGATATGTTTAAAATATAAGTGGTAAAGATAATAGGATAGTTTAAATATGTTTGTAATAATAAATAAGAGATAATAAAGACATTAATGAGTTTTACATTAAATTTTTAAAATATAAAAAAATTTTCTTTCGAAAGAATTTTTATTTTAAAATATTGAGTATTTAATTTTAAAATAAATAAGGAAAAGCCATCACCACCCAACTCATTTAGCATTTCCTTATAATTAGATCGTTACATTCTAGTTTGTTCAATTTCTTCTTCGTCTCTACTTTAAATCCTCCAACATATTGTAGATGATGCTATGCATTTTACTTCTAATATCCATGCAATAAAATTCCCTTCTGCATTTGCATTTGGCTAAACCTTATTTCATTCATTTGTAGCTTGCATTTGGGAGGAAATTGTGATAAAGAGTTTCGAGATACTCACAATCACTGTAAGTCCTGTTTGTGTCTGAAAAAAAAACATTGAGATCGTTTTGTTTAATTTACCCTTAATCTAGCCTTTCCTATAAGAAAGAGAGATCCACACTTGCACATAACACCTGATAGTATTGGGTTCTGTTCATGGTGAACAACAAATATTAGGTGTGTAAGAGATGTTGAGTTTCAGTTGATAACAAAAGGTCTCGAGCTCCCTTATCACAATTTACTCAGATATAAAAGATATAAGACTTTAATAGAATAAATATTTGATTTTATTGAAATGCAGAAAAGTTACAAGTCTAAACTAAAAGATTAATGATAAACTAAAAGGATAAGAAGTATAAAATGCGAGTCTTTGATTCAGTGTTAACTAGTTTATTTCATATTTTCATCTTCTATTTATAGTGTTAAAATGATGGTGGTCTCTTCCTTAAGACTTAACATATTTTGTCGAAAAATTAGGAATTTTGCAAAACTCATGGCATGGTCTTTATTCCATACTCTCCATTTTAATAATCAGCCCGTTTTATTAAGATATTTGAGCATGAAGCCCGTAAATTTTGGCATTACTTGAAATTGTGTCTTTCGTGCCAACAGTCTAATGTTTGCAGTTGATGGGATTTTGATATGTTTATTTATTGTGACCTTTATTGAGTATTGAGGCCGGCTCCTTTTGTTTATATTAGGCTTGACGCTTCAGTCACTCAACCGAATTAGTCCTGTAATCTATTTGAGTAACGTTTCATATTTTAATCCAAACATGTTTGAACCAAAATATCCTTCAAAAAGAGGAAAATTTTGCCACTAGAATAATTGACCATTGATAACATTGAGATCAATTGATCTCTAGCACACTTAGCATAGATCCAAAAATATGGCAAACATGAGTGTAATTTTGTATGATAAGTTTGACCCACACACATCATGACGTCTATCATAATGACTCTTTAAAAAAAAAAAAAACGAGATCCCTTATCATGCACTGTTTTTGCGTGAACATGTGAAAGTGCATGTCTAAGTATGGTACGGATAACTATAAGATTTGAATAACTCAATTTCACATGTTATATGACTTAATTGTTGTTAATACACGAAAACCACCAAAGGACACACAATTTCACTGATTAATTTGGTGGGTTTAGAATTAGATCCGTTTATTTGGTGGGGTGTTAACATTATTAATCAGCATATTTTCTCATCCCTCTCTCATTATGTGCACAAGTGGAGAATGCTGAAAATTAAATCAATCATTGAATTAGTTAAGATATTAGTTAAAAAATTTATGATTAAATTGTAATCAAATTGGTTATTACAAAATATTTTATTGAACCAAGACATTAATTCAATGATCTATTGATTCAATACACTAGATTGACACAAATTTTAATATCATGGATTTATGACCCTCTACCATTTCATATGGCTTAGAAAAACAGCCCGCCTCAACTGATCAAATAAATAAACGTTCATATATCATACATTATTTCCAAACCTTAACATTCCTCTTCCTTTTTGCATATCATTAAAGTACTGTGAGCTTTTTATTACATGAAAAGTAAGTTGCATAGCTTATAACTTGTGAACAGTGAGTCTTATTGTGAATTTTTATAAGTATTGATGATATAATCACAACAGGAAATGATTCATATTTAAATAAGGCTTAATATATAATTTACATTTTAAATTGTAAGTTTATGGACAATTTAAATCTTAAACTTATATTTGATATATTTTAAATTTTAAATAATTAAATTCAAGGCAGTGTCACTCCATCATTAAATTAAAACAAAAGTTTATTACTTTTTTGTAAAAAGAGCCCAATATGCAATTTTTTTAAAGCAGTGTATGAGTGAAAAAATTGCACATTGGACATCATTTTTTTTAAAAAAATAATGGATATTTATTTTAATTTAATGATTCATGGTTGGAATGAAATTACTTCAAGTTTAATTATTTAAAATTTAAAATGTTCGAGTTGAAAATTTAAATTACTCCTGAATATAATTTGAGATTTAAATTGTACATTGACGTTTTAAATTAAAGCTTCAATTATCATCTCAATTATTAAACTGCGAGACTTCTTCTTTTAATCTTAATGTTGGCCCTCAATAATTGCAGAAGAAGTTAAATTGTTGTAGCAGGTGGAAAAATTCTTACTATATATATATATATATATATATATTTTACTATTAGTGATTCAGAAAATAGTAGACATGTATGTATAGTTTTTGACAGATAAATATTTTTTTTTTCGACGACAGATAGATTCATAGATATTTTATACATACAGTAATTAATGATTTGATTAAATAGTTGGTGCAATTTATAAAATATTAAAACAAGAAGGAAAATTGATGGGACACATTTGAAGTGCAATTTATTTATTTAATATTTATTACCTTATAAGTAAGGCTACCGACAGGGTATGGAGATTCCATGAGGTCAACGGTCTCAACAATTATGTCATACCCTTTCTCTCAAAAATTTAGTAATTTACCTCAGCTTTTCTCATGCTAAAATGAAAAAAAAAATCATTTTCGAACGAATGAAATCACATTTTCTTACCTAAACCCATTTTTTAATTGAGCAAAACATAACTATATATGCCTAAGGTTTTTTTTTTTCCCCTTAAAAAAAGGGCAAGTAAATCACATGTCAATATTTTTCAGATTTCAAAATTTTTAATAAATACTGGGCATTATTCATATTCAGTTCATATTTTCTCACATAACTTTAGTACTATAATAATTAATTATGCTTTAAAAATTAAAATTACCCAAAAACTATTTTTTGTTTGTTATGTATATATATATATATATATATAGTGTTCCATGTGAAGAGACGTCCGCGGAATTTGACCAACTTTGGTGTCTTTCTCCCGAATTTTTTACCATTGTTCCCCCCCCCCCCCCAAAAAAAAAAACAGCGACCGAAATTTTTTACCACTTGCGTCAACCCGTTCAACTAAAAATAAAAAAGTTTTCAGTACCACGAAAGATTAACCCACTTTCGTGAATCACCCACCAATCACTTTCGAGTTTAAAATTGCAATTGAAGATGATTGACCAACCTATCATTCAGTCATCAATTATACGGGCAATTATTGACACAGTTTTATACCGATCATTCTCTTCATTCATGGCATCTGAATTTTCCCTCAAAAACAGTACTCTGGTTAATTTTTTTCATCAATTCTTAATTCCATAACTAAGCTCAGTGCACACTGTTTCTGACAGAGGCTCAATTCCTCCCGGGGCCACGCTATGTTACTTTAACAATAACAAAACGAAGACAAGAGTGGAAATTCAATACGCGGAAGAAGAAGATTGCATTTTGGAAAAGAAAAGGAAATAAAAAGGAAGCCTTTAGCCCACCACATATCTATCTTCCAACTTTTTCCAACTCTCAATCTGGGTCGTTGGTATTTGGTGTCTCTTTCAACCTTCCATACAAGCTCTCCTTCGCCCTTATCTCTTTCCTCGATTGCTCTCTGTCCAATTTTTTTTTTTTTTTTTCGTATCCTGCTGCTGCTGACAGAGCCTGTTGGATCTTTGATTTGTTTTTTAATGCTTATTCTAAGTTCTGGGTTTGTTGGTGAGTGCCTCTAAGCATGTGGGTTTTTATTCTCTGCCTTCCTAACTAGGGCACATGTTGATAATTTTTAATATTCTAAGGGCGTGATTTTGGGGATAGGTCTTACTGGCCCTATAGGGAAAGCTGCCCTGGGTACGAACTTGTACATTTCTCTTGTCAAACAAAAATGATGGCTTCCTTACATTATCATGGAGCTCCAATTGATTTTTCCTAGTCTCGAATTGTTAGTCTGCTTCATGCGTGTAATGCAGAGACGGTATGCTCTGTTTGTTATAAGTGTGTGTAGTGTGTTGCTTGCTAGTTCACATCTTCTCGAGGAATCAAATGGGATCTGGCAATGAGGTTCACTCGAGGTGAGTTCAATTTAGATGCTCAATGGTTGATAGATCCCAAGCAATTATTTGTTGGGCCAAAGATTGGGGAAGGTGCACATGCCAAAGTGTACGAAGGAAAGTAAGTCAAACTCAATTGTTTGATTTTCGTTTCTGTTTGAGCACTCAAATTTGGTTTTTTGAATCCCTCTGTCATGAAATTTTCCCTTCTTGTTCTTCAGAATCGTCTCGGAATTTGTTTTGATTTATAAGCCAGTCATATCTTGCTTATTCTTTTGCGTCTACCATTATTCTTATCTAGATTTAAAACAATCGTATCATAGTCACAGCTTGTACGGCATATCTTATACGTATTCTGCATCCTCATGATCTGATTATTTTCTGGTTTGGTGCCTTATTGTTGCGGGTTTTCTTGATTGCAGATATAAAAATCAGAATGTTGCAGTTAAGATTATTAATAGGGAGAAACCCCAGAAGAGATCTCAAGGAGAGAGGCTCGTTTTGCCAGAGAGGTTGCCATGTTATCGAGAGTTCAACACAAAATCTGGTTAAGGTTGTTGATCTGTTATCCAAGAACCTAAACAGTAATTATTTCAATGTAAAATTGATAAGTAGTAAATGGGATGGTTAATAGACTTATAATTAAGGTGAATTGGATCTTAAAACATGCTGAGCTTGTTGAGCTAGCCAACTGGGCATCAAACTTATCTCACTAAAGCGTCCATTTGTGGCTGATGCTAGTTTTATCGGTGCCTGCAAAGAGCCTGTCATGGTGATAG
The DNA here is from genome assembly GCF_029017545.1 of Prosopis cineraria. NCBI lineage: Eukaryota > Viridiplantae > Streptophyta > Magnoliopsida > Fabales > Fabaceae > Prosopis > Prosopis cineraria. The sequence goes on along the minus strand of NW_026555905.1, from coordinate 38,593 downwards.
TGACTGAGCTTCTATTAGGTGGAACATTACGCAAATTTCTCTTGAATATGCGCCCAAGAGCTTGGATATGCACGTGGCAGTTGGATTTGCTCTTGATATTGCTCGAGCAATAGAATGTTTACATTCCCATGGGATCATTCACCGTGATCTTAAGCCTGGTATGCCTCCATGCATGCCGTGCTTCTAAATCATACTTTGTTTTTGCTGATAGGACCTTATAAAGAAGATTGAAAACTTGCACTAGTTTGATTTAGTGAATACTTGAATCGTGAGTAAGATACAGATACTGTTGTCACTTGATAGGGATAACTGACCTTAGTTAGACCTTTAAGAAACTGAAATATGACTCTTTATTTTATTGGTTGCCATGCACCACAGATTATTGATCTCTTTTTGATATGTTGTGTTACTTCATTGTAAAGTTATTGTTGACTGTTGATCTGAAAATCCAAGCCTGCACCTTTACTTCAGTTATGAGTTCTCTCTCTCTCTCTCTCTCTCTCTCTGCGCGTGTGCGTGTGCGTGTGCGCATGTGTCATGAAGATCATGATGTCAAATAGACCTTTGATTGTAACAAGTGCATGTCCAGTGCTTGTCTCATGTGATTTCTGGTATCATCTGTTAGGTTTTAGCACAATCATAGAGAGCAAATATTTGAAGTTTCACATCGAAACCCTGCTTCCATTTGGTTATTGATCTTGGGCTGTCTCTTCTATGTGTTTCGAGTTGTAATCTAAAGAATTACAGTATTCAGGTCATTCATGCACGGATAGGTTTTTATTCTAACTCTTTGTTTCGATGGGAAGAAAAATAAGGAGGGAAAATTTCTAAAAATAGTACAATTTTTTTTTATACTATTTGGAAATTTCTCCTCCTAGTTTTTATCCTCCTTTTCCCCCCCTACTTTTCCCTCCATCCAAACCAAGCCTAAGTGTCCACATCTCCCTTATTTTTCCCTAAGTGTTGTAGGTCATTGGTTTTAAGTCGATTGAGAGTAGAGGCTACATGATAATGTGAGGAATAGAACATGTCAATAACACAACTCTCAATCTCGTTTCTTGATGAATGATAGAAAAGCGAGGATAATTCTAATAGCGTTTTTGCTATTTGTTTTCAGAGAACTTGATCTTGACAGCAGATCATAAAACAGTTAAACTTGCTGATTTCGGTTTAGCCAGAGAAGAGTCATTAACAGAGATGATGACTGCCGAGACAGGGACGTATCGCTGGATGGCTCCTGAAGTACTTCTTTCTGGAAAATTTTAAACATTTTATTAATTTTCCATTTAGGTGGTTCTCATTAGAAAAATTCCTCATTACTTCCCTGGTTCAATGGCAGCTTTACAGCACTGTCACTCTGAGACAAGGCGAGAAAGAAGCATTATAATCATAAGGTGGATGCTTACAGTTTTGCAATCGTTTTATGGGAGCTCATCCATAACAAGTTGCCTTTTGAAGGCATGTCTAATCTACAGGCAGCATATGCAGCTGCTTTTAAGGTACATCACTCTAGTGCTTTACTTTAAATGATCTGAGAACTTCATTAGTAGAACAAAAACACAGAAAATTACATATTTTATTGATATGGAATGTTTACTTCACTGTTTCAGAATGTAAGGCCAAGTGCTGAAGACCTTCCTGAGGATTTAGCTCTGATTGTGACTTCATGTTGGGAAGAGGATCCGAATGATCGACCAAATTTTAGTCAAATCATACAGATGCTTCTTCGATATCTCTCCACTATTTCGCCCCCTGAGCCTGTTGTTCTTATGCGAATGGCTTCATCTGAGAACGCTGTACTGCCACCAGAATCTCCTGGTACAAGTGCTTTAATGTCCAGGAGAGATGACTCTGGAGAAACCTCAAAAGAAGATGACATGGAAGACAGGCCTAAAAGTTTTTTCTTCTGCTTTAACCACTGCTACTGATGGATCAAGAGACATGATCTCACCATTGGGGCCATCACAATCACACTCAGGCAACCTGAATAAACCAGATTCACCGAATATCACCACTAGATTCTTAATAAAGCAATGTTAACTATCATCAGATACTTGTTTAGTAGCAATTAGCAACCGGGGAGGTACCATGCATCCATGTTCAATCAAAGAATTGCATGTTCTGTATCTTTTAACATTAAGTTCTCTTCTGACTGATATCCAAAAGATACTAAAAAAGGTTTTGGGGTTGAGGTTGCTGAGATGTAATACTATTGTAAAATAAGGTTCGTCCAAAGGCCTTCACCTGCTGTTTTATATGTATGATTTTGGCATGGTTTATCAAAGTTAAAAAAAGAGAGGAGAAAGTTGTTTATATTGGCATCCAGGTGTTTCAATAATTGTCAGAGGAATTTTGTGTAACCTCACCATAAGAAGATGAATCAAATCTAGAATCATTTTCTATTTTCCATCTCTGTTTATGAATAGATTATCCCGTGATACATCTTTCTGGGGCTAATATTAGAACAAAATTTAATCGTGCTTCGGTGATCATCATCCCCAATTTAATTGATTTTTTGTGATTGATGGAAAGAATGGTTATTATTTAATAAATCTACAGGCACCTCGCTAGAGCGTCCGCTCCAATAACAATGCGGATACCTCTTATGGAATTATTAAAAAGAAAAAAAAGAGGAAGAATTAAATTGAAATGCAAATCGAAGGGGGAAAAAAACCTCGGAGTCGTTTTTTGTTCTCGTCGCTATCAGACCTGACGCGTGCCACTTTGAAATGGGAGAAGCGTGGGCATGAAGACGAAAGTCACCCGGAAGAGAAATAAAATAACATCTCGCCGTTGCCGGGGATCGAACCGGGTCGCCCGCGTGACAGGCGGGAATACTCACCACTATACTACAACGACATGTTGACATTGGGTGAACTGTAAATTTTTTTAATTAATTTTTTTGCATGCGCCCATTCGCACTCGCAGGCCAGCGTCATGTGCGAAATGATGAGGGGTATAATAGAGAATGCAGCGATCTTAGCAACGTTCATCTGTTTGGCTTGGGGAGCAAGCCAGTAATGTCCCCACTTAAATTTTACCATAATGACACCATAATCCCCGCATTTTCCATAATGACACTTCTCGGTTTCCTAAGCTCCATCTGTCCGACAGCCGTCAACAAAAGCCCCAATGTTCCACTCTCCGAAGCAGAGCCTCGATGAGTTCGGTCAACGGCGGGTGCTTCCGAACCTTAGCTTCTGTCCTAATTCAATGATATGTGGAATGAACACGGTCAACTTCAAGCATACGTTCGGTTACGAGCCTCATGTGACCGGTCTATTGGCCCGAACCCAATGGAGAGTTTTCCCGCCCACTACCACTGTCTCGTCCGGTGTTTCTTACTCACTTGCTTACTCGCCCAAGCAAAAGGAAGGCTTAAATACACGGAACTTCTTCTCTCTCACTGTCTCCCTCCCTCTCCTTCCCTCTCCCCCCTCTCTCTCTAGAGTCTCGAATGCGATTTTGGTGCCATCTTTTCGCTCTTCGATAGCATGGCTAGGTGAGCTTAGGATTAGCAAATGGTGAAATTTGAAGTTTGAAGTTTGAATGGAGATTTCGTTGGTTACTGTTACTCGTAGAAGCTTGCTGGCTTGGTTTTTTTTTTCAAAGTCATTGTTCGATGTTTATGGGTTCGAGTCCTCGATTGTTTTGATGGATGACAATGAAATTTTCTTCCCGGTGTTTTCGAGGGTTTGTTTTGGAAAATGATGACAGAGGAAGGTTGTCCTATCGAGGATTTTATTTCCTCGTTGTTTTGGGATAAGTACTGGGGTAAGGTGTCAAATCAGATGGGTTTGGGTTTCGGCTTTTTCGGTTGAAGGCTGACAATGGATGAATGGCCTGTTTTGCTTGCAGAAATGTAGTTTGCGGGCATTCTGACATCCCCATTCGGGGTTTTCTGATTCTTCCTTCTTGGAATCAGTCTAATAGCAGTTAGCAGCTAGTAATCCATCGAAGTGACGTATACCTTTTGTCTCATGTCTAGCTTATGCTCATTTTTTATAGGAAAATCTTGGGTGAACCGCAAATGACAATGCAGAGCTTCCCTGGAGAATATTTGCCCAGTTATTTCTTAAATCTGATATAAAAAAAAAAAAAGAACCTTGCAAACACACACACCACACACACACACAAAGTATTTCTTAGTGCTTTTCTTCTTTACCACTCTTATGCTTACCCTTCTCTTGGTTGGAGAGTTGGACGGATTTGTGGAAACCATGAACCGTATATAGTGCATGTTCTTGAGTTAAACTCAAGTTTGATACCTCGCTATAAATAAACGAAGTTTCACTCTCATTAAAGGTTTATTTTGAATCTCTTCGTCCTCGGGATTTTTTTGGTTTCTGAGCAGCCAATTTTACTTTGTTTGTAGTTGCTTGTCTTGCACACGGTTTTTGTCAGCAAATATATTTTCATTTTTATTCATTTCAGTGTTCTTTCGCTATAAAAGTTATCATGGGGAATGTTGATCTAATAAAATTATTTGTTTACCAGGAGCTGGCTTATTGATGTTGGAGGGTTTGCCAAGAAAGTGAAAAGCAGTTCTCTGCCCTCAGCTGAGCAAATCAAAGACTGTGGGGCATATCGTCAATGTCCAAATTGTCATTGGCATATTGATAATAGTGATGTATGCTGGAATTCCGCCTTATTATCATTCACAGCTCATTATTGGCTTTAATAATACTATGTGCACCACAGACTCAGCTCTTGTAGTAAAGCTCTTCGTATTTCTCTAATATTTGCGCTTGTTCTAACTGATGTAACCTTTAATTTCTTAATTAAGGCATATACTCTGTTAATACAAGATTTGAGTTTTGTTTGTACAGAAGTTTGGAAATTTTGCCGTCATAATTAAGTTCTGCAAACATTCTAGCAAGTGTTGACTGGTTGTGGATGTCTAACAGATACTACTTTCCCTTTGCAGGTTTTTCCTGATTGGCCTGGCTTTCCTGCTGGTGTAAAATTTGATCCTTCTGATATAGAACTCTTGCACCATTTAGCAGCAAAATGTGGCATTGGAAATGCAGAGCCACACATGTTTATCCATGAGTTCATTCCAACGCTGGAGGGTGCTGAGGGGATTTGCTACACTCATCCTGAGAATCTTCCAGGTGAGGATTACTGAACTTAATTTTTCAGACATGCAATCAGTTACCAGTCCTGGTAAAATAAAGTAAACTGATCAAGCCAGAGACATGTAAAGGAAGTCTGTTTAAACAAATTCTTACGGGCAATGGTGATAGGTGACGGTGTCTTGTAGGATAGGTTTTTTTTTTTTTTGGGGCCATATCTTGTAGAATAGGTTGTGCATGAAGGACAGAAGAAACATATAATTGTAAAATTTACCACTTCAGGACTCATAATTTGGACAATGACAGCTTACCATGAGAACAAATAAAAGTCTAGCACACTGAATTATGAATCAAATTTTCAATCAGTCGCTAAGAGATTTCTTTCCTTTACTGGGCCTTTAACTTACCACGTGACTCCCAAACCTTATTGAAGTTTAATAAATGCTAATTTGACTGTTGTTTTAGATACATAACATCATGATTTTACCCTTGCTTCATTTTAGGGGAGTGGGTGAAGATAAGCGTTATGATTGCTATTTTACTAAACTTCACAAGTTATTGGCATCTTTGCATGATCAGTTTGGCATTCCCTTCCGCATGCTCTGATTGCTCAATTTTCTCAGGATTCTTGGCTCTGGCTAAGTCCGAGCGTAGTGCAACTTTCTGGAATTATGCCTAAAAAAGTAACCTGTTTGTTTCAGGTGCTAAAAAGGATGGGAGTAGTGTCCATTTCTTCCATAGAACAATTAATGCCTATACTTGTGGTCAACGAAAGCGTCGAAAAATTCATCATCATCATGGTGCAACTGAGGAGCATGTGCGGTGGCACAAGACAGGTAAAACCAAATCTGTAGTGGAAGATGGCCTACACAAAGGCTTTAAAAAGATCATGGTTCTTTATGTAAGACCTGAGAAAGGTTCAAAGCCATATAAATCGAATTGGGTGATGCATCAATACCATCTGGGGACTGAAGAAGAGGAGAAGGAAGGTGAATATGTGGTCTCAAAGGTTTTTTATCAGAAGAAGCAGCTTGAGAAAAATGAGGAGAATCCATTAGTTGAAGAATCAGATAATATGGCATCACGAACAAGTCCAAGAACCCCAAATCCAAATCCCCGCAATCCACCTCGACCAGGAAATTCTGCTGACTGTGATGATAATTTTGATGAAAAAGTACTCCTGTCATTCAATAAGGTAAGTACCAAAATGTTTATATGACAATCATGTAACTTAGGTTGATTATTTTGCAAGAAAAAGGAAAAATATAGATCACATTTAATATTGTATCCAAGAATCAAGCATATTCACAGTGCATTCATTTAAGTAACGATTGACACAAAAATTCAGTGAAGTTATCTTGATTTTCTGTGAACTTCTTTTAAGTAGTATTTAAAGTGGAAAAATGGTCGTAGGACAGATTTATACTCAATAAATTGAATGTATCTCACCCATTGGTTTATTGTGAATTTTTTTTATGTTTAGGATGCCGAGTCTGTCCCTGGAGAGCCAAGTGCACCGGCAATTGATGTTCAGGATGAGGATAATACGAGTGGCCCTGCATGGTTGGCTGGTGAATCACAGGCTGCTGAAAACTCTGACTTTGATGGCTTGGATGACATATTATTGTGCAAGGAGATCTTAGATTCTTCTGCTAGACTAAATGATTCTGGAATGAACTCCACCATTGTTAATGGCTTTGCCAGCAACACAAACTTGTCAGTTGGAAATGACAATGCATCCTTTGGAATCTCTGACCTGGATAACTTGGAATTGGATACTCCTCCAGATTTCCAACTTTCTGTAAGCTCCTAATCGCACTCACTCCACTTATAGAACTTACCAGTATATGAATATGCTATTTGATTCTCATTTTTCTGGCAGAACTTGCAGTTTTGTTCTCAAGACAGTATACTTGACTGGATAGACAGACTATGATTCTCATTAAGCTCCCTGTAACTGTTCTATTCACTCACCTGTATAGTATGTTCCTTTATGTTCCTTGTTCAGTTTCAACGATTTATTTATTTTTGGATGATACAAAGAAAGGATAAGAAGCTGACTTGTCATGATTTTATTCTTACAGGCAGAAACATTACTGGCTATCTCAGGTTCCTAAACTCTTTCGGCTTCCCATTAAGTTGACTCTGGAGTTTGAGCACTCTGCATGAGGGTGGTGTTTACATGAATTTGTAGTTGAACTGTGACTCGTTATGTGCAAGGCATGGAAGTGGCATGTTGATCTATATTGTAATGTATTGCGTGTTGAATGTATGTAAAGATTACCAGCAAATTGGCTGAATATTACCAATTATGCTTCTTTAATTGATAATATGGGAAATTGTGTGTCAATTTCACAAGAGCAAGCAATCAGTCCTTTCTCATGGCTATGAAGGGACATTTCGAATTTTAGATATTCGAAAGTTTTTTTAGAGTAAAAATCTCAGGCATTCCTAGACCTGGTGGCTATGGAATGCACATTTGCATTGTGGTATTTATATACCTGAACTTAGTTTATTGTCAATCTATTTTTCAGAAATAGTTTACTAATGAATTCCAACCCATGTTTGATTACTATGGATAAAAATGTAACATGTAAGAATCCGCAAGGATATTTATCTGGTGGTGATAAATTGTGCTAGTCGCTATTAGGATTCATCACATTACAAAACTTTGAAATTTGTCCTTGAATAATTTGAGTTGAAATGAGTGAGTTTGAGAGGACGTCTCTTTTTGCTTCAAGTCAGATGTGCTGCCCCACACCTGTTATAAATAGAATAATGACTTTTATAATTTGCAAAAGAATTCATGATTTTATTGATGGCACCGTTTTTTCAAATGGCCATTTTATCATTTTAATGGCCCCAATATGTAGTTATTTTTGGTCAATTTATATCTATATATGCGAGCAAAATCTAAAGAAAGTCATTTCACAATAACCATAACATGAAAACGATGCTAGTTAAGTTAAATTAGAAAAAGTTTAACAGGTAGAGGGATTAAATTATTCTGAAAAAAACTGTTGACAGGTGGAAATGAGAAATTACGTGCGGATGTGACATTGAAATTTTTGTAAATTTTCGAGGACAACATAAGAATATTTGTTATTTTTTATTACAAAACAAGAATTAAAAAAAAAAGAAAATTTTCATTAGGTGCCTTCGGCAAAATTTCCCAATCTTATTAAACCCCAAAATACGTTTTTTTTTTTTAAAATCTTGGGTCCATGAATCAAACCTGTGTTTCGGGCCTTTCGGCCTTTGTATGTATTGGCAAACCCAACCTAAAAGCTAAAACCCTCAGAAACCGAGCGTAGAAAACTCAACGGTGCTGGAAGAGCATGAAATCAAGAGAAAGCAGAAGCGAGTAAACTGATTCAAACAAAAAGCTCCTTAACAGGCCAATGTTTGCTGCAAGAAATTTACAGAGGCATTGCTTGAAGTTCTCATACTCTATCCTTCAATCTAATCTCTCCAAGTATGTATTTGCTGTGTCATCACTCTCCCTTTTTTACTTTTTGAACTGAGAAAATGGAAAAGAGAAGTCACAGTAATGTCACCTTGTGTCTTAGATAATAGAATTAATTGAATTCATTATGACTCCCGTCGAAGCTCGGACTTTCACAGTGATAAGAGCCATTTCTTTCTCATTTTTTTTTGGGTGTATACCAGTTTTCGTGTACAGTCTGCCTGGCCAAATTCTTTGAGGTTGAATGGGCTTTTATCTTTCATTTGTTCAAACAAAGAAACGGATTTCGACTGTTTTTTTGGCTGCATCTGATCCAAGTTCATAAGTTATCGTTGTGCTTTTTTCTCTTTCGCAGAATTCTACTTTTTGCCCCTGAAATTTAACTCAGGCTGTCTTCGAAATTTAATATGGTTTAACATTATCTGTATAGTTTAAAAAATGGTCCGATATCGTCATTTTCTCTGATGTTGCTGCTTAATAAGTGTTCGATTTTATGGGCTGGATTCTGACGGCATAACTCCCATCCAACATAGACCTAAACTATCCTATCTTGCTTCTTATAATACCAAAAGATCATGCTCTGTCATTTTCATCCATGCCTTATTCTGCACTCTGCAGTCTAAAAAGTATAGGTTTGAATGGGATTGAGTTACCTTGTCAGACTGTCAATGTTTTGCTCAACTAGTAATTTATGATGCCGCAATGGATGCTTCTGTTAACAATTAGAAGAATGTTGCCCTCTCTATTTTTCATACAATAAAAATCTCATGGAAGAGATTTACTTCTTGCTAAATTCAAATTTTTCCTAGTTTGAGTGAAGATGTTGATTTGTCTAGGTTAAAAGGTTCAGATTTTTTTTCCCATTTTCTTTGGATTTGTGGAAAAAATAATTTTTGCTGCTCAACGAATCTATTTTTTTTTTGTTTCTTTTATCTTGTTAGTCTTTATTCATTCAACATAAAACTGGAAGACTGCTCAATCAATGTACTTGATTTGCATTGTATATTATGAATTTCAATTTATGAAATTGTACGGTACTTATATAATTTTATCATTCTGAGCAAAATAGAGTTCTGTAGCTTCACTGCCCCCCCGAGAGAGAGAGAGAGAGAGAGAGAGAGAGAGAGAAGGAAAAAAAAAACCTCTTTAAGCTTAAGACTAAAGCTGATTCTATTTATTTTTGCTCAGGAATGGTATATCTTTAGGACCTACATCTCATCATGTATCAAGCAAAGTAATTCAGTCAGGCAGTGAAGTTACGTCTTATTCTTATGGCAAGCCATTGAATTCATTCAATATATCATCTCGAACAATGTCAACATCAAAAGGAAGAAGTATGCGGAGCAAGGTGGAAAGGCGAATGCAGAAAGAGTCTGGTAAAACTCTAAGGGAGATTCGTAGAGCTAAAAAATTGAAAAAGAAGCTAATGACTGAGGAGGAGAGGCTTATTTACAATCTTAAACGAGTACATTATCTATCCTTTCCTACTTGCTCTGACATCTGAGGCATGCCTAAAGTTCAAGTTATAGTTTGTGTGCTGTGGACTGGCGTGCATGTCAATCAGCTATTATAATTTTAGATGCTGCATACTCTATTCTACTTTTATTTATTACTTTGCATATGGATATGCAGCTTTTAACAGAGTTGTATTACATGAGTTGCCAGATCTTAGATTTTCTTACATAAAAGGGGCAAGCTCATTTAGTTCCACAGTGACAGATTCGTACTTGTTAATGACAATTTTTTAGGTAGTTGAAAATTATGAGATGCAGGGGACCTCATTTAGGTAGCTGGACTCAGATTGATATTGAATGATCTTGTGCTAGAGATTCTCCATCTTTCTTCATTAAAAAAAAAAAAAGATATGCCATCATTAGTTTTAAATTTGTGTTTTTTTACTTTCGATTTGGATTATGCATTGCCTTTGATTGTTTGGTGATTTGCTTTTTCTACCTATATAATGATAATCAAATGGCATATTTCAAGTCTATATAACTAACAGATTGCACGTTTGTACTACTTGATATATTTTCACTCGGTTATATCCTAGCTCTTATATAATCTTTCATTTATCACCTTCCTCCCTTCCAATTATTGCAGGCCAAGAAGAAAGTAGCATTGCTCCTGCAAAAACTCAAGAAATATGAGCTTCCAGAATTGCCTTCTCCTCGACATGATCCGGAGCTCTTAACACCTGAACAGCTTCAGGCATATAAAAAGATTGGTTTCAGGAATAAGAACTATGTTCCCGTTGGTGTACGAGGAGTTTTTGGTGGTGTTGTGCAAAATATGCATCTTCACTGGAAGTTTCATGAGACTGTTCAAGTTTGCTGTGACAACTTCCCCAAGGAAAAAATCAAAGAAATGGCCACAATGCTTGCTAGATTGAGTGGAGGTATTGTGATAAATATCCATAATGTGAAAACAATTATTATGTTCCGTGGCAGAAACTATCGCCAGCCCAAAAATTTGATACCTATTAACACCCTCACAAAGAGGAAGGTAGGTTTGCAATGTCTTGTCTATTTATTTATTTGAGCTACACCACTCTACTTCGACATCTATAATTATATCCCAACCTATTATGTTATCTGCAGTGCTTAAGTTACCCAGAGGTTGACTCTACAAATATGAATTATTTGCTTTAGGCCTGAAGTTATTGAACAATATGTAGTAGCTTAGCACTGTTTGTTACCCTGGAAAAAGATAAAATTCTTGCCTGATTTTTAGAGTTTGTGATGGTAAGATAGCCAATACGAATGAAGTTTCTAAATAGATGTAGCTAAAAAAAGAGCAATTTTCTTAAACCATCCCGTACTTGAACCAAATAGGTGCTGAAGACAGTGTGTGAATGATTGATAAATCATGGAATAATTTAATTGAGCTTTCTCTTTTGGAGAAAGCCCAACCTCTCTTAAGAGGTAATGCTCTCCATAAAATTACCCTAAGTGAAATGATCATATTTTCCATAGCCACCTAATGAATATATTGACATGTTCGAATGTGATCAAGAGACTAAAGACCCTGCTTAGTTTTACTGTAATAAACACCTATTTTTCCATTCTCCATTATGGTCTCCAGTTGTGATGTCCGTTACTGCAAGAATTTGATTTTTGCATAAGTAATATATTTGTCTGTCGCATGCAGGCTCTTTTTAAGGCCAGATTTGAGCAAGCTCTTGAATCTCAAAAGTTAAACATAAAGAAAATAGAGCAGCAGCTACGGCGGATGGGTGTAAATCCTGAGGATCCAGCTGCCATGGCCAGCATCCAGAGAGTTGCTTCAACATTCTTCAATGCTATTGACAAGAAAGAAGGGAGCCCTTATGTTTTTCATGAAGGCAAACTGTCAGCTAAAGAAACTGTTGAAGATTTGGAAGAGCCAGGGCCTTCTATTGATAGTGACCAGGAAGAGCTAGACCGATTCATTGCCGAGATAGAAGAAGCTGCAGATAAAGAATATGAAGCTGAAGAGGCAAAAGAAAAAGAAGAACTTGGCAGAATGAGGTATTGGAACAGAGAAGAATTTGGAGGAAGATTCAGAAAATTTGATGTTTCTGGAAATGATGATCATGATGATAAGGTTAGAGGTTCAAGGTTTCGGCAGACTGCGCATGCTAAGCAGCAGGCTAGTGATAGTGATGTTGAAAACAATATACTGTCTGATGATGATGATGATGATGATGACTATGATGGGGAGTGGCTTGCCGATCCTGACAGTAATTCTGATGACTTTAGTGAGGCTAAAGGCAGGTCCAAGGTCAGTAGGGTGGACAGGGAAATAAGAAATAACTTTGGCAAGACCCAAGGTAACGGAAGTTCAAATAGAGACGAAGGTAAACTTAGGAGAAATTCAACCATAGATGATTCTGAATCGGAAAGTATGTTCAGTGATCTTGACAATGCAATGTGGGAGTCTGACGAGGAAGAAAATGAATCATCAAGAGAGTCAAGTGTCAGCGGTGAGCACAATAGCAACTGCGAGGACAAGCACGCATATCATACAAAGAGACGCAGGAGAAATGGTGTGAGGCATCATGGGGTTGGAGGTGATGATTCTGATCAAAACTGGGATGGGTTTGATGTTCCCAGAAATGTGAGGGGGAAGCAAGGTAGGATAGGAAGAGCTGTCATAAACCAACGGTCGCTGAGTTTAGAACCTGGACCCGAAGATATAGCTGGTGATTCGGAAAACAGGCTGTGGCATTCATCAGATTCTGAGGAAGAGTTTTAGACCCAATTGGAGGGTCAGTGGGGATGGAGGGGCGGAATGCTGTTAAAAATAACGAGCCACAAGAGAGGCCCAAACGAGGAAGATGGGGCTTGGGACAGTGACTAGCCCGTTAAGTGTCAGACCTTCATTCCATAGATTTTGTATGGCAAACTGGCTTGGACAAATAATGGGTCCAAAGTTAAAATAGCACGCAAGCCCTTCGTGGTTGGGTTACTCAGTTGGTCCCTATGTGGTCGAGAGCTTGCCTATCCTTCCGGTAAAACAGTAAATACCGTCTACGGAGATCCTTCGTGCATTGACACTTGGATTTAGAAATGGAATATCTGAGAATAATGTGTTTTTTATTGTTTTTGACGGTGAAGGAGTTGAAAGTTGAAAGAGATGTGGGGTTTTATTTGTATGTGGAAAATGGAGAGTCCTGTCACCCTTAGTCACGCGTCAATGGTAGTTTAGTTTTGTGAAGTCAAGCAAAAATGGATCCGCCACTTGCAGAAGACGCTTCGTTTAATAGCAACGACCCATTGTTATGCCCTTAATCCACGCGTCAACGGGCATGCAGCCTATAATTTGTGAAGCTCAGTCTTGTTCTATTCTAGCCTTATTTTGATTTTCAAAATATGTTTAAGATTTTAGAATGCTCTCCAAAATGCTTCAAGATATACTATTTTGGAGGCGTTTTGTCGTTAAATTAACCTCCTTAAGATATTCTAATACGTAATTATTAATTAGCACATTCAGATCCTCAAAAAAAAGTTTCGTTGACGAATGAGTTAATAGTTAATTTTTGATGTGTGTATGCGCAAGCTTTGGTGATTGTCAATTTATGATTTGAACTTGCTTAATTATTAATGAGTTTCTATTTCATACATGTTGTCACTTAAGGAAAATAAAGTCATCACTTAAAATAGATAATTCATGGATGAACAATTATGTTTGCACTTGTTTATGATATAGTCCTTCCAAATTATTTCATCTATATTAAATTATAAGACATTTTTAAATAAAATTTTATATATCAATAAACTTAATTAAATACACTCAACGACCTTATTTTTTCAAAATAAAAATATAAATTTTTTAAAAATATCTTTCATTTAATATACTTAAATCTACACTTAATTAGTATTAAATAAAGAGAGAAAGGACAATATTGAAATAAGATTATTTAATCAAATCTTAATTTTTTCAAAGTATTTTATATTTTTGGGATAACAAATTTCTTCCAAAAGTGTCTTATAATTTAGGATGGAGAGAGTGTAATATAAGACATCTTTTAAAAGTCTTGCTTGATTTAAAATATAAGTATTGGTTAACTTCAATAATTATTTTTTTAGCTATACTTGTACTTTATTTGTTACTTTTTTTTTGAAAAAAGATGCATTAAAATTTTAATTATTATTATCAAAGCACTTATATAGAGTATTTAATAAAGATAAAATTAAAAAAATATAAATTTTTAATAAATTAAGGTTTCAACCAACATTTTGTTAAAACTGTGAATTAGTTACAAATACTCTATATTTTGGTCTAGAGAGAGTGTACTCTTTCCATTTCATATTATAAGTATTTTTAATTGAATTACACTCTCAATAAGTTAGTTAATTATTTTTAAAATTATATTTTCTTTTCATGTTATTCTTTATTTAATAAGATGTTTTAATTAGAGAATCTTATTAATCACACCCCTTAATTAAGGATATTTTTGAAAAATTTGATTAATTTCTCTGATCTTATTTATAATGTAAAAATAGAAATTTTTTTCTATTAATAACTCACCTCATTAATTTTCATTATAAATTTTTATATTTACCTTTCTTTGAATGTTAGAAAGAAAAAAGATGTCATTAAAATATGTATATTTAATAAAAATAAAATTAAAAAATTATTAAATTTTTAAATAAAATTAATGAGTTTTAAGGATATTTTTTAACATATTATCACACAAAAAAGTGCTTTGTATTTTGGAAAGGTAAGTATTAAAAAAAAAATTTGGCTGTAAAATTTATGGAGTACTCCATCATTTTGACTGAAACAGGTACAAATATAAATCATTACCACGTGCTGAAACAATGAGTGGGTTTAGCCACTTTCATCAATATGAGAAAATTGACAAACGGATTCCACAAGAAAAGGTCCTAAAACTTAGCACGGTGCAAAAGAGGCGTAATTATTGAATTTTCAATAGTCAAATTTCACAGCGTTAAATTTGCAAAAAAAAAAAAAAACCAAAAAGGAAAGGCAAGGAAGTCGCTCTGCATTTATCCGCCGGACGTGTCCTCATCAATCAATATAAATAGATTAATGTGTATGTAGTAAAATTTTGTAAAAAATGTTATTTAATATTTATAAAGTGAAAATATAACTCTAAATTTTTACACTTTACTTAAATTAAAAAATTAAAAAATTAAAATATAAAAATTTTTAATATTTAAAAAAAATATATAAATTTATAATAAAATTTAAATGAAGTATAGGGATTTAAAATTATATTTTTTTAATTTATAAATTATTAAATGTTTGATTGGTTTTACAAGCAAAATCTTATCCAACAAAACATCTCCAGAAATTGAAGAACCATCCACCATTCAATGTGGATGGAAGATACTAAGAATTCATTTGAATACATAACTTTTAACTTTTAAAATGTATTTTTACATTTTTTAAATGTAGAATGTTGCTTGGGATAATTTTTCTAGAATTTTCATTGACCCTTTTATGAATCATCCGTAGCAGGCCTCGTAAAATTGTGTACTTCTCGTGAACCTTTTCAATTTGAAGTAACTATTTATATTTCTATCTCAAATATACAAAATTATTATTATTTAAATTAAAATATAAAAAAAATCATTAAAAATAAATTTAAGCAGTCTAAATATAAAATATTTATATGAACGTATTCCTTCCAAATATAGATCTAACCTCGTACAGAAACGTTTGACAAGGTCAAGTCCACAAGATCCTGCGAGAAAATAAAGGGCAGACGCGTAGAGCTTAAAATATCGATGTTCGGGGGAAAAAAATAATAATTTAATAATTTAATTAGAATCATTCTTACAATTAACTAATAGAACCAATATAATCGTGACATATGGCGTAAGTGTCAATGGATTCTAAAACTTTAAACCTCCTTATCCATTCAGGCCTAAAACGAGAGCTTCCTTATTTGGTGCCTCACATGTTCATTATTTATTTAGATTATCCAGATTATTCTTTACTAATTAAAAGAAAAATAGAATCACATGGAATTTTTTTTTTCATATTTATTAGGATTTTAATTCAATGTTATTTGGGACCGAGGGACATGTATTCCATAATTTCTTGAATATATCTTTTTTTTAGAAAGAAAGGGTGAAAGGGCTTTCGCTTTCCCATTTTGCCCAAAATTATTAAAAGAAGTACAAACACGTCACCTGGATAATTGAAGCAGCCAAATGGCATGGAATTAAAAAGCAAGGCAGCTATTGCTTACCACAATAATTTGAGAGATCGAAATGACCAAGTCTCCCTTTTTTTTCTTTTTTGAATGATCTCTAGTTTTATTCTCATGATTTGTACTTATTCTAAAATGAGTTATTCTGCAAAATTTGTATTGCATATATTCATATAAGAACTGTGTGGCTTCTAATATTGGTATTGATTAGGTTTCATTATTTATGATTTAATTTACTATAAATTATAATTGTTAAGCTATAATTAAAAAGGTATTCATATGGTCTATTTATAAGATAAATAGAGAATATTAATTTTAATCTTATTTATAAAACATTAATTTTACTACTTTCTAGTTCATTTTTATTATTATGTCTTTATTAATTGCTGAAAAAATTATTTAAAATAATTCTTTTTACTTTTA
This sequence comes from Prosopis cineraria, assembly GCF_029017545.1. Taxonomy (NCBI): domain Eukaryota; kingdom Viridiplantae; phylum Streptophyta; class Magnoliopsida; order Fabales; family Fabaceae; genus Prosopis; species Prosopis cineraria. The sequence continues at coordinate 21,966 of NW_026555905.1, read as the reverse complement.
TTATAAATTTAGAGGTAAAATCTTATTAAAATTTAAGATAAAGTGTATGAAAGTTAATTTTTTTAAAATATGATAAAACAAACTGAAAGCAACAATAAATATGATTTCCTAAAATATATTTCATAAAGGTAACAATAAAATTGAGATGCCGTGGGGCATATGACCAATTGAAAGGAATTGGAGTGCTAGGGCTGGCGGATAAAAGCATAGCTTCGTGGAAGGGGTAAAAAGTAGGTACTTGACCTTGTAAGAGTCAACAAAATAATTAAAGAGGGCATTGAAGAGTGAGACACACAGTTGGTGAAATCTTCAAGGGAGAACCACATCCGTGCCAACATGTTGATTTGAATTTGACAACTGACCTAATTTCAGTAACTTGATGAGTATCTCAACTATGACATTTAAATTTTATTAATATTAAAAAATTATTAAAATATATCTTTTATAAAAATTTAAAATAATACTCACTTTCGAAACTTTTTTTTATATATATTATCTTTTCAAAATATTAAAAATTTTGTACTTTTGAAATATTATATCTAAAATCTTTAACAATTATTTGATTAAATTAAATAATTATGACACTCATTGTAACATTTCAATTTAAATTTTAATAGTTAATTTGAGTTAATAAAAATTTTAAAAATATTTAGAGGTAAGCAAATTAGTAGGAGATGATTATTAAATTTAACTTAGGATATAATTATAAATTAAAAAAATTTAAAAAAAATAAAAAAATATTATTAAATTATTATTATTATTATTATAAAAAAAGAGAAAAGGTAAAAAAAATAAACAAAATGAGAAGAACAAGAAAACTTTTGGCCGTGCACGTGTAATCATTATATTTATCTAATAATAATAATAATAAAAAAAGAAAGAAGAGAGAGGAAAGAGGAAAATAATTAAAAAAAATTGTGGGACCCACATTCATTTTTAAAAACCATCGTTCTCTTCTCATTTTTCCTTCATTTCTCTTCTCTTTCGTGTGCGATCAGAGAGAGCGTCTGAGCCAAGTTCATCGGTGCTGGGTTTTAAGGTAAGAGTTTTTAATAGGATATTTAGAGTGTGATTTTAAACTTTTCAAGACTAAGTAAGTGTTCTATAAATTTTTCTTAGTCATCCTTCTTCTTTAGTTTCTGAGTTTGTAGTGGTAGAAAATTTAAGATCTGGAAGAGGGATAAATTTATGTTGAATAAATATGGTTTTTGAGGTTGTCAGTAGTATAATAAATGTTCTAGAGTATAAATTTATTGATGATCTTTGAATTTATGGCTTATGGATCAAATTCTAAACTAGATCTGAAAATATATGTTGATTTATTGAGATTTAGATGATTATTTGGGATGAGAAATGAATTATTATAGTTATAGGATTATGATTCTAAATTAGAGACTCAATTTTTAATTTTTGGGTATTTTAGGTACGAATTTATGAAATAAAAAGAAAATTTTGATAATAGAAATTAGTTTAGAAGTTGATTTTTAGATTATTAATGTTTATTGATAATTAAAAGAGGAGTTAAAAAATTTTTACTTAATAGTATTAACTCTAGATTTGTATTAAGATTGAGATTAAGAATTATGTTTATTTTTAATTCTATTATTAGAATTATTTTATTAGTTTCAAAAATTGAAACTAATATTTATAAATAATATGTTATTTGTAGATTGTATTACTGGTGAAGATTGTGGTGAGAGAGAAATTTTAAGGAATAATTTATTGAAAAAGCCACAAGGTAACCATGCTTTTAATTTGTGATTAGTGTTTCTTCATGTTAATTGGGTGATTATTGAGAAAATTATGAATTTTATAATATTGTATAATTGTGCAATATTATTATGAATTTGTTTAATTATTGTGGGAGGTGTTGGGAGACTTGCTATTATTGTTGTATTTATGTGCCACGTGGTACGCCTCTATTGGAGCTTAATAGGTGGCTTGTAAGGGCTCGGGCTAATCTACCTTTGGCCGGGTAATTTAGCACTGAGTGAGGGCTACGGCTCGAGGTTAATGGAGGGATATAAGGATGGTTGTTTGTGTGTATTGTAATATTTCTTATATTTGTTGGAATTATATTATTTTTAATTCTCACTTAGTAAGCACACACTTAACTGTTTGTATACACTATCATAAATTGGCTTTGGTTACTGGGACTTTTGAGTCTCATTATGTGGTTAACAATTTTCAGAAGAAGAGCCACAAGTGACACGTAGAGGAGTCCCAGAGGCTTAGTGGTATGATCCACTGTCTCTTTTGGGTATTTAATTATAATTTATAATGTGTTATATTGTCAATATTAGGGCTTTTTGTTTATTGACAATTATATGAATATATAAATGTAATCATGCCTTTCAAACTATTTCTATTTTTGGTACAATTTGGATGACTGTAATTTTAATATTTGGTTTACTTTGGATTGGTTAAAATGGCATGATCATAAGGCCAAATAACTGGCTTGTGTTGAAAATTGACTAAATTGCTTATTTTACTTGTTAGGAGTATAAGGATGGACAAATGTGATTTAGTTTACTTGTTGGGGGTATAAGGATGGACAAATGTGATTTAGCCTAATGGCATGTGAGAGGTAAAAATTTATCTAAAATGTTATATTGTGTGAGTTGAAGTCAATTATAAAATATTTTATATTGAAATTATTGATATAAAAATGTGTTGGGTGACTGTAACCCAACTATGGTTGAGTTAAATTATTTAAAAAAAAATTTTGGTGTGTTACACTCATTGAGTGAATAAATTTATATCACTTATGAGGTTTAAATCCCAGCTTACACTATAGTAGAAAATATCTTTTAAAAGTTCTGTTTAGCTCAAAATAAAATATTATTTAGTTCAACAATATCCTTTTTACTTATTAATTTTTTTAAAATAATGCATTGAAATTTTAATTGTTACTATTAAGTTATTTATATATGATATTTAATACAGATATAATTGAAAAAGTATAAAAATTTTTAAGAGATTAAAATTTCAATTAACCTTTATTTAAAATTGTGAAGTAATAATTATCAGTAACTTATATTTTATTATGGTCTAAAGGAAGTAAGTCTTAAAAGATTTAAGTAACAACAGTTAGGTTCTGATAATCATTTTTTTAAAAATAAATTAAAAATATTAATTTAAATAATTAAAAATTCATAAATAATTATTATAACTTTAAATTTATGGAATAGTGAAAACGTTTGACTTGAATCTGGAAGAGTCTGACACAGTAATTAAAGAGAGCATTGGAGTGAGACACACACACATGTGGGAATATTCAAGAGAGAATGCTTCCTTAAATTCTATAAGATATTTTTGGCCAAAAAAAATTATATAAGATATTTTTAATAAGTCTTATAGTTTAAAATATATTTTTTTGATTTTATATATAAAAATTTTTTTAAAATTTTTTTATTCTTAAATATAAAAATTTTGATATATTTTTAATGAATAAATTATTATACCTTTATTAAATTAAAAAAATATAAGTACTCTCATCAATTTACTTTAAAATAAGAGATTTATTTTTATTTAAATAATTAAATAAAAAATTAAAATATTGATATATTTTTAATTAGACAATCAATTTTTATTGATTTATGTAACTCAATTGAAAACATTTTACATATAAGGATATGGGAGTAAGACATTGCTTTCTCCAGATCATAGTATAATTATTATTAATTAATTTACGTTTATCAAGAAAAGTTAATTAAGACCTTAATTTTTTAAAAATTTTCACATTTTTTAATTGTACCCTTGAGTATAATAAATGTAAGATTTGACTTATTTAAAACAATCACATTAATTACTCAATAAAATAAGGTTTAATTGAATATATATATATATATATTAAATTAAGCAAAGCTTTTAAAAAATAATTTATATTATGGTCGAAAGGAAGTAAGTAATTTTTATAATCTTTTCAAGAATATCCTTTCATTATACTCTTTTTAAATAAATAATACATTAGAATTTTAATTGTTATTACTAAAACATTTATATAAGATTTTATTGAGTATATAATTGAAAGATATAAAAAAATTTTAAGAGATTAAGATTTCATTTAACTTTTTTCAAGACTTTTGAGGTAATTATCAATGTATTATATTATGGTTAAGAGGGAGTAAGTCTTAAAAAATTGAATTGATAGTAGTTAAATCTTAACAAAAATTCTGAAAATAAATTAAAACTATCAATTCAAACTATCATAAACTATCGTCTGCTCGCTGTGCGTTATACACTTTGAAATATTAACATTGACTAAGGCCTTACCGTATGTACACTCTCATTTGCCTCATTCACAGCAGTAAATGTTTCTCAGCGTAAATAAATTTCACCATACAACAATGAAAGCAAACATGTCACACTCATAAGATTACATGAAGCAAAGATGTAATAGCCTCACCTCAAATTTTGAAGTATCTCTACATAGACAGCATTAATTGTACTTAATTTTGGATTGTTATTTTTATCATAAACAAGTATCTTCAATCCATCAATACTTCTAACTTTAAACAAAGCAACATATAATTGTTCATGTATGTACATTAACTTTAATAGATATAAGTCAAGAAAGGGTAATCGGAACTTGTCTTTTCTATATACGAAATAGCTACATATTCTGAGAAGGATTCACATATATTTTATGTATCAATAACTTTTGCACTATTTTGGAACTATTGAAGGTTATTGCCTCAATAACCTTTTTTCCAAGCTTATTAATTCAAAAAATGTTGGCATTACGGAGGTAAATCACAAGCTGCTTGAGTTATACTTGAAGACACTGTTCTCAAAAACTATTCTAACACACAGATATGGCGGACCAACAATTCTCCAGGATTAAATAAGCACTTCTTGCAGGAGCCAAGAAGCAAAACTGTAACATCCCAATTTAAATTTTAATAGTTAATTTGGGTTAATAGAAATTTAAAAAAAAATATTTAGAGGTAAGAAAATTAGTAGGAGATGATTATTAAATCTAACTTAGGATATAATTCTAAAAAAAAAAATTTGGTGTGTTACAAATTTTGGTATCAGAGCTACATGGTTCCAATTCTTATAAATTATGAAATTGTTATACATTAACCTAATTTATTGGCAATATACATTATTAAATCATAATACTTCTCCATTATTTTTTCTTGTCTTGAGATTAGTGTTAACTTAATTATGTGACTTCTATCCTTTAGGAGGGGAGAGATGGTGTCCAAAACTAGGAGAGGTGGTGAAATTGCCGGTGATTCTATAGAGCCAATAGGAAATGACATACCTTCACTGCCACAACCAGAGCCCACACAGCAACAAATCGGGCAGGGCGAGCCTATATAGTCACAACTAAGGCAGGATGAGCCAACTATGAGGCAAATGATGGATTTACTATATAATCTTAGTGACCGCATGAAGAGACAAGAAGAAGAGTTGGCCGCTTTAAGACAATATAAGGAGAATTCCAACCGAGAGGGAAATGGCCAACAAGAAGGAAGCCATACCAAGGTATTAAATGCGAGCCAATCTGCTGATGAAGGCTCACCCTCCTATTCTCACCATGAGACTAGTCCGAAGAATGTGAGTTTTCACTCTGAGCAACAGACATCCACGATCACAAAGATCTAGAGTACTTTTCGTAAGTTTAATCCTCCTACTTTCGATGGAAATCTTAAGCCAGCGGTGGTTGAAGAATGGATAGATCAATTGGAGAGTATTTTTCGTATGGTTGTGTGCACTTCTAATCAAAAGGTGCAGCTGGCAATATTCCTACTACAGAAGAGTGCTAAGAAATGGTGGGAAACATCAGGACCGAAGGATGATTCCTCTCTTACTTGGGAAGATTTTAAAGCCAATTGTTCGAGAATTATTTTTCTACTGCATTGAGAGCAAAAAAGGAGGCTGAGTTTCATGCATTCCGCCAGGGTGATCTAGATGAGGATGAATTTATTGAACAATTCTCAGAATTATCTAAATACTCTACTTACCTCCAGAAACATGAAGACACGGAGTGGATGGCTAAACGATTGCTAGAGAAGGCGAGGCCTGATCTAAGGGAACAGTTAGCCCCTTTTGAGATCAAGACATTCAGTGAGATGTGCAATAAGCTTCGAATAGTTTCCTCGGAGGAAGAGAGAGGCTAGATTAGAAGCTGTTAGAGAGAGGAGGAAAGAACCTCATGGGAAGCCCCCTATCCACACCAGACCCATTGGTGGAGTAGAGAAGAGGAGCAGTCAAATCTTTGGAGGCTTTAGAAATCCGAAGAAGAAGGGCTACTACCATAAGGGCCAAACTACAGAGGAATCAGAGTGGGAGTCAGGGGTCCTACAGGAACCCAGCAACCTCTACTCCTACTTCCAGTGCTGCTAGTAATCAAGCATGCAGTAAGTGTGGGAAGTTTCATTCTGGTGATTGTTGGTTTGTTACATCTGTTAGAAGCTGGTCATATTGCTCGATTCTGCTATCATAACCAAAATAGGGTAATGATCAGAGACCTACAGTACCAGCACGAGTGTATGCCCTCTCTGGGTCGGAGGCTACTAATACCCTAATGCTATCCGAGGTATAATCCGAATCCTTGATAATGATATTTGTGCTTTGTTTGATTCGGGTGCTACACACTCTTTTGTGTCTGATGAATGTATGAAAAGATGTAAATTTCCTGTGTGTACCTTACCTTTTGATGTGAAGATTTCTACTCCTGCTGGTTTGACTGTAAGGACTGTTAAGGCATGTCTAAATATAGAGGTTGAGTATGAGGGTCGAAAGACCACCATAGACCTTATTTGTTTGTCTTTGTCTGGGATTGATGTTATTGTGGGGATGGATTGGTTGTCTGCAAATGGAGCTGTACTTAATTGTCAGAAAAAGAGTGTGTCACTCTCAGCTCTTACTGTAACTCCTGTAGAGTCCCAAAGTCCTATGTTGTTGTTTGCCGCTCAAGTAGAACAGTGTATAAGAAAGGGCTGTCAAGCTTTTATGATTTTCTTCTCAATCAAGGCAGAGATTGAAGAAGGTGTAGATCAGATTCCAGTAGTGAGAGAATTCCTTGACGTCTTTCCTACTGAAGTGATCGGTTTGCCTCCAGAACGAGAGGTTGAGTTCTCAATTGAGCTCGTACCTGGTACGGGGCCTATTTCTAAGGCACCCTATAGGATGTCTCCATCGAGTTAGCTGAGTTGAAGAGACAAATTGAAGAGTTGTTAGAGAAGGGGTTTATCAGACCGAGTGTATCACCATGGGGATCACCAGTACTGTTTGTGAAAAAGAAAGATGGAAGCCTTAGATTATGTATTGATTATAGACAATTAAATAAGGTAACTATCAAGAACAAGTACCCCTTACCTCGAATTGATGATTTGTTAGACCAATTAGTCAATTCAGCGGTGTTTTCTAAGATTGATCTAAGATCAGGGTATCATCAATTAAGGGTTAGAGCAGAGGATATCCCTAAAACTGCTTTTAGGACTAGATATGGGCACTATGAGTTTCTAGTGATGCCGTTTGGGTTAACAAATACCCCAGCTGTCTTCATGGATTATATGAATCGAATCTTCAGGCCTTCTCTCAATGAATTTATTGTAGTCTTTATTGATGACATACTTATTTATTCTCGAGATGAGGTGGACCATGCTAGACATCTTAAAATTGTTTTGGAGATATTAAGAGAGCACAAGCTCTATGTCAAGTTGAGAAAATGTGAATTTTGGCGTAAAGAAGTTAAATTCTTAGGCCATGTTATTTCAGAAGAAGGGGTAGCAGTGGACCCTAGTAAGATAGATGCAGTGATGAAATGGGAGCAACCTCGAAGTGTGACAGAGATTAGGAGTTTCTTGGGTCTTGCAGGCTACTATCGTCGTTTCATTAAGGGTTTTTCACAAATTGCAATGCCCTTAACTAAGTTGACTAGGAAAGATGCTCCATTTATTTAGACGAACGAGTGTGAAGTTGCCTTCCAGGAGCTAAAAAAGAGGTTGACCACCACACCGGTGCTCACCTTACCTGTTCCAACTGCTCCTTATACCTTGTATACTGATGCTTCTAAGAAAGGTTTAGGTTGTGTATTGATGCAGGAGGATCGAGTAGTGGCTTATGCCTCTCGACAGTTGAGACCTCATGAGGAAAATTACCCTACTCATGACTTGGAGCTTGCTGCTGTGGTATTTGCCTTGAAGATTTAGAGGCATTATCTTTATGGTTCTTCTTTTGAGGTCTTCAGTGATCATAAAAGTTTAAAATATTTGTTTGATCAAAAGGAGCTCAACATGAGACAGCGCAGATGGATTGAGTTTTTGAAGGATTATGACTTTGAGTTAAAGTATCATCCAGGGAAAGCTAACGTAGTCGCCGACGCTCTGAGCAGGAAGCTTGTACATACTGCTCACATGATGGTCAGAGAACATGAATTATGGAGTAGTTTCCATGCAGTAAATGTAGAAGTAGTCGAGAATCATTAGCTGCTCTACACATTACTGAATTTGAGAATAATTTTTGGGAAGAAATCAGAATTGCGCAACAAAAGGATGATTATTTGAATAAGATTAGGGTAGAGATTAGGGCTGGAAAGGCTGAACATTTTGATGTGACCGATGATAATGTCGTAAGATATAAAGGTAGAGTGTGTGTGCCTAATGATGCTCGATTGAAAAATATCTTATTTGAGGAGGCTCATCAGAGTAGATATACCATTCATCCAGGAGCAACTAAGATGTATCATGACTTAAGACGTGGTTGGTGGTGGCCAAGAATGAAGAGAGATGTAACTGAACATGTAACTCATTGTTTGACTTGCCAGAAAGTCAAAATTGAGCATCAGAAACCAGCCAGGATGCTACAGTCTCTTGATATTCCAGAGTGGAAATGGGACAGCATTTCTATGGACTTCATTACAGATTGCCTAGAACATCTGCTGGTCATGACACTATATGGGTAATCGTAGATCGACTCACCAAATCAGCTCATTTTCTTGCTATTAATATCAAGTATTCTCTTGAAAAATTAACTGAAATCTACATAAGAGAAGTAGTGAGATTGCATGGAGTGCCAACAAATATCGTATCTAATCGTGATCCGAGATTTACATCAAACTTTTGGAAGTCATTACAGGAAGCCATGGGTATTCGTCTGAGTTTTAGCACCGCTTACCACCCCCAGACCGATGGGCAAACGGAACGAACCATACAAACTCTTGAAGACATGTTAAGAGCTTGTGCCATTGAGCTTAGAGGTAATTGGGATAGTCACTTGCCATTAGCTGAATTTGCTACAATAATAGTTTTCATTCTAGCATTAGATGGCACCTTATGAGGCATTGTATGGAAGAAAATGTAGATCGCCACTGTGTTGGACAGAATTAAGTGAGAGAACTGTTTTGGGGCCAGACATTGTTGATGAGACTACCCAAAAGATTGCTTTAATCAAGCAAAAATTACTCACAGCTCAAAGTAGACAAAAGAGTTATGCGGATAAGAGGAGAAGACCGCTTGAGTTTGAAGTAGGTGACCATGTATTTTTGAAAATCTCTCCGGTAACTGGTGTTGGAAGAGCTATTAAGGCTAAGAAGTTGACACCAAGGTTTATGGGGCCTTTTGAGATCTTAAAACGAGTTGGACCAGTAGCGTACCAAGTAGCATTACCACCCCAAATTGCTGGTATACACAATGTATTCCATGTATCACAACTAAAGAAGTATCAATCGAATTCTTCCCATATAATTGAACCCGAGGAGATTGAACTCAGGGAGAATTTGACATTCAGAGCTGAACCAGAAAGGATTGTGATTACAAGGACAAGCAATTAAGAAACAAACCATTAGATTGGTTAAAGTAATTTGGAAGGGCACGACTCCAGGTGATGCTACGTGGGAGACCGAGGACAGTATGCGACGTGATTATCCTCGTCTTTTTGATTAAGTAAGTAGTTAATAGTTACTAACTTTAAATTTTGAGGACAAATTTCTAAAAGGAGGGGAGAATTGTAACATCCCAATTTAAATTTTAATAGTTAATTGGGTTAATAGAAATTTAAAAAAAATAATATTTAGAGGTAAGAAAATTAGTAAGAGATGATTATTAATCTAACTTAGGATATAATTCTAAAAAAAATTAAAAAAAATTTAAAAAACAATAAATAAATAAAAAATAAATTATTAAATTATTATTATAATAAAAAAAAGGGAAAACGTATTAAAAAAAAAAAAAGGGAAAAGAAGAAGAAGAACAAACTGCTTTCGGCGCACATGAACATAATAATATAAAAAAAAAAAGGGGAGAGAGAGAAAAGAAGAAATAATATAAAAAAAATGTGGGACCCACTGAATTTTTATAAAAACTCACCCGTTTCCTTTCGTTTCTTCATTCTTCCCTGTGCGCGAACTGAGGCTGAGAGAGCGTCTAGTTTCACCGGTGCAGGAGATCTGATTTTTAAGGTAAGAGTTTTTAATAGGATATTTAGAGTGTGATTTTAAGTTTTTCAAGACTAAGTAAGTGTTCTAAAAATTTTTCTTAATCGTCCTTCTTCTTAGTTTTTGATTTTGTAGTGGTAGAAAATTTAAGATCTGGAAGAGGGATGAATTTATGTTGAATAAATATGATTTTTGAGGTTGTCAGTAGTATAATAAATGTTCTAGAGTATAAATTTGTTGATGATATTTGAATTTGTGGCTTATGGATCAAATTCTAAACTAGATCTGAAAATATATGTTGATTTATTGAGGTTTAGATGATTATTTGGGATGAGAAATGAATTATTATGGTTATAGGATTATGATTCTAAGCTAGAGACTCAATTTTTAATTTTTGGCTATTTTAGGTACAAATTTATGAAATAAAAAGAAAATTTTGATAATAGAAATTAGTTTAAAATTTGATTTTTAGATTATTAATGTTTATTGATGAGTAAAAGAGGAGTTAAAAAATTTTACTTAATAGTATTGACTCTAGATTTGTATTAAGATTTAGATTAGGAATTATGTTATATTTTTAATTCTATTATTAGAATTATTTTATTAGTTTCAAAAAAAATTGAAACTAATATTTATAAATAATATGTTATTTGTAGATTGTATTATTGGTGAAGATTGTGGTGAGAGAGAAATTTTAAGGAATAATTTATTGAAAAAGCCACGAGGTAACTATGCTTTTAATTTATGATTATTGTTACTTCATGTTAATTGGGTGATTATTGAGAAAATTATAAATTTTGTAATATTGTATAATTGTGCAATATTATTATAAATTTATTTGATTATTGTGGGAGGTGTTGGGAGACTTGCTATTGTTGTTGTATTTATGTGCCACGTGGTACGCCCCTATTGGAGCTCAATAGGTGGCTTGTAAGGGCTCAGGCTAATCTACCTTTGGCTGGGTAATTTAGCACCGAGTGAGGGCTACGGCTCGAGGTTAATGGAGGGATATAAGGATGGTTGTTTGTGTGTATTGTAATATTTCTTATATTTGTTGAAATTATATTATTTTTAATTCTCACTTAGTAAGCACACACTTAACTGTTTGTATACACTATCATAAATTGGCTTTGGTTACTGGGACTTTTGAGTCTCATTATGTGGTTAACAAATTTTCAAGAGAAGAGCCACGAGTGACACGTGGAGGAGTCCCAGAGGCTTAGTGGTATAGATCCACTGTCTCTTTGGGTATTTAATTTATGATTTATAATGTGTTATATTGCCAATATTAGGGCTTTTTGTTTATTGTCAATTATATGAATATATAAATGTAATCATGCCTTTCAAACTATTTCTATTTTTGGTACAATTTGGATGACTGTAATTTTAATATTTGGTTTACTTTGGATTGGTTAAATGGCATGATCATAAGGCCAAATAACTGGCTTGTGTTGAAAATTGACTAAATTGCTTATTTTACTTGTTGGGAGTATAAGGATGGACAAATGTGATTTAGCCTAATGGCATGTGGGAGGTAAAAATTTATCTGAAATGTTATAGTGTGTGAGTTGAAGTCAATTATAAAATATTTTATATTGAAATTATTGATATAAAAATGTGTTGGGTGGCTGTAACCCAACTATGGTTGAGTTAAATTATTTAAAAAAAATTTGGTGTGTTATAAAAACAACAGAACTAAAAATGCCCTGAAAGCTCAAGAGGCTAGCTAGTTGATCTATACACACCCATGGCTATATATAGGTCGAAGATAAAGACATGAACATTAGCTCATAATCACCAGATTAAGGCTTCGGTTAACACGCACAAAACACCATTAATTTGGAGCCGTTGGCAGATAAGGGTGTGTTTAAGAAATTAACTAATAAAATTGATTTTCAGAAGTGGTTTAATACGCAAAAACTGTTAAGGCTTCAAATTCAAATTTTAACAGCAAAAATTTGAGGTTTTTTGAGTAAGCTAAAAATAATTATTAATTTATTTATTTTGTAAAAATAATCCAGTAAAAGGAACCCAGTGCCTCTTGAACTCGCGCAAGGGGCGAATCGGTTGATTTTAACTGTGATTGTCCTGAGTTGGCTTGTTTCGTTTATGTGAGTCCACTTCTCCTCTAAGCCCATTTTACTAGCCTACTTCATTCCTTAATATTTATACACTAGGAGAGTTCTTCATTTAGGTAATGTGGGACTTTTGACACACACAACAATCCCCCACATATGTCAAAAAGATCTACTATCATTTAAGTTATTCACACAGAGGATAATCAATTTGAATTTGGTGTTTGTCGACTTCAACCAAATCTAGACTAATAAAACTTAACACATAAAAAAATCGGTGTAACTTTATTGTTAAACCAACAAATCTTGAGTGTATACTAGAGGTCTTATTAATCAGATTATATCTCCACAGTCTTTGCTATTAACAATGATTTTGCACGTTATTGGCCATGCACATGCCTGGTTTTAACAAATGCTCTAGAGATTTTGCCACAATCTCATAGGAGCGGCCCCACTTCATATTTGTATAGGTGTTTTCATTAAGTGTATTGCAATGAATACACCATCCATAAGGATTATGAAAACATTAAGAGCCTCTACCCAGCCTCCGTTCAATGCATTCTAGCACTTTCTCAAATCATAAGAAGGGACAAACTTCAGTGCTAACAAAACTAACAAGTGACTTGTTCTTATCCATTGAACCTTCTTCATGGAATCTCTAATCACAAAGGTTGGGTTGCCATCACATTTAATTTCAAACAAGTTTCAGTCCCATTCCCCTCGACATTTCAATAATAAATTTCTTCCTAGGGACTTAGTTAATGGATTTGCTGGATTTAACTTTGATCTTACATAATCGATTGAGATGACCCCATCTTTGAATAGCTGCCTTATAATATTATATCTCAATCGAATATGTCTACCTTTTCCATTAAAAGTCTTATTTTAACCATTGCTATGCAGACTGGCTATTATAATGTCAAGACACTAATGTTATAGGCTTTTCATCTATTAGAATACTCGTTAAGAAGTTTTTCAATCACTCAGCCTCAATTCTAGCCAGCTTGATGGCAATAAATTAAAATCCCATGAGGATTTTGTGTTGATTGTCTGTTTGCAAAATTTTAGGTTATTGCACCACTACCAGAGTGAATATATAACCACTTATGGATTTTGTCTCTTTTGAATCCAAGATTCAATTAGCATTATTGTATTCTTCTAATACAGCAGGAAATCTACTATATAATATACTATAATTCATGGTTCCTCTCAAATATTTCAAGACTCTCACCAGAGCCTCCCAGTATTTACTGCCTAGACAGTGGGTATATCTACTCAATCTGCCTACAATATAAGCTATATTAGGCCTAGTAAATTTATCAAATGCAACAGATTTCTAATAATCTGTACATACTCAGATTGAGCAAATGAGTCACCCTTGTGCTTTTTTAATTGCATACTTGAATCATAAGGAATACTCAGTGGAGTATTTTCAAGATGTTCAAACTTTCTGAGTATTTCCTCAACATAATGTTCTTGGGAAAGAAAAAATACCATTTTCATTCCTTATGATATTTACACCCAAGATTACCTTATCTTCACCTATATCTTTCATATCAAAATTTGAAAAAAGAAAATTTTTATTTCAATAACAACATACATACTAGAGCTAAGATTAGCATGTCATCCACATACAAGCATATAAGAAACACAATCACTATTCACAAGCTTTGTATAAACACATCTTTTCATTTCAACAGTAGAAAATCTACCATTTGTCAAAACCTGATCAAGTTTCTCATGCCATTACTTAGTTCTTGTTTTAAGCCATACAAAGACTTGACAAGTTTATAAACTTTATTTTCTTCCCCAGGAATCACACATCCTTCAAGCTGTACTATATAAATTTCTTCTTCCAAATCGCCGTTTAAAAATGTTGTTTTAACATTCATTTGGTGAATAAAAAGCTTGTAAATTGAAGTCAAAGTAATAAGAATTCTTGTTGAAGAAATTCTAGTCACAGGAAAAAATGTATCAAAATAATCAATATTTTTCTTTTGAGTAAGACTTTGACCACAAGCCTTACTTTAAATTTATCCATTGAACCACCTAAAAAATAGTTTTTCTAAAAATTCATTTACACCTAATTGCCTTAGCTCCTTAGGACAAATATGTTAAAACCCAAGTTTTATTTTTCCTTAAAGAATCAATTTCAATTGTTTTTTTCTAAAATTTGGCATCAGGAGAAGAAATAGCTTTATAAAAATTTAACGTTTCATCTTGTACTAAATGAGTGTAAAAATTATCTCCAAAACTTTTTTTTTTCTTTACCTTTTACTTCTCTTTAAAACCAAAATCCTCATTTGAATTTTGTTTAAACTTTGAATTCTCAACAGGTTTAGAAGCATGCTCAATTTTTAAGGAAAAAATATGTTCAAAAATTTAGCATCCTTAGTCTTTACAATTGTATTTTGGTCTAAAACATCACTTTTTAAAACTAAAAAGCGATAAGCTACACTTTGTTCAGCATATCCAATAAACATACAATCAAAAGTTTTAGAACTAATTTTTCTCTTTTTAGGATCAAGCAATAAAAATTTTGCAAGCCACCTCCGCACTTTTAAATATTTTAAATTTGGGGTAAATTCTTTCCATAACTCATAAGGTGTTGTCTTTATTTTCTTATGAGATATCCTATTTTGTAAAAAACATGCAAACAAAATAGCTTCACCTCACAAGTTATCAGGCACAGAAGAACTCACAAGCAAAGCATTCATCATTTCTTTTAATGTTTTATTTTTTCTTTCTACAACACCATTAGACTCGAGGGAATAAGGAGGTGTTTCTCATGTACAATACCTTCTTTTTCACAAAAATCATTTAACAAAATATATTCTTCACCTCTATCAGATCTAACTCTTTTAATCTTTTGCTTAGCTGATTCTCAACTTCTACTTTGTATGACAGAAATTTTTCAAAAGCCTCATCTTTATTCTTAATAAGTATACCATAATATATCTTGAAAAATTATGAATAAAAGTAATATAATATTTTTATCACCTCTAGTCATGATTTTTTTAAATCATTTAAATCATTGTGAATTAAAGATAGTAATTCAGATTCTCTTTGATTAGAAAATGAGGTTTTTTACTTTATTTAGTTTTTGCACATACTTCACATTTTCTAAAATCATTGTTTTTAATTTCAAAAAATAGTTCAAGTTGTCACATCCTATTTATATAACCTTTACTAGCATGTACTAGTTTAGCATGCCACAAATCAAAGGAATCAATCATATAGACAGGTATATACTCAAAGGATGCAATCTTATTCAGTTCATCAACATTCAAAACAAACAGTCCCTAATTACAATACCCTTCTCCACAAATGCATTATTCTTTGTCATTACAACTTGTCAGATTCAAATGATACTTTAACTTCAGCTTTTCCTAATAGAGCAACTAAAACTAAATTTGCTTTAACTTCAAGCATATGCAGAACATCATTCAAGGCTAGAGTCTTTCCTGATGTGAGCTTTAGACCACTTTTCCTTTTCCTTGAACTTTGGCAGTTTGGGAATCAACAAGGTAAACACGGTCTTTCCTTTCCTTTACAAGATCATAGGAAGTAAATATTTTTCGATTAGCACAAATGTGCTTGGTAGCCCCAGAGTCTACCACCCATTTTTTCACATCAAAAATTAAGGGAGCTTGTGACATAATTGCAGCAATGATGTCATCATCACTCTCATTATCTTATTGTACCAAATTTACATTTAGTTTCTGAGGCTTATCACGATTCGCTCTCTTTTTACACTATGCTACATAATGTCCTAGTTTACCAAGACAAAACAATCTCTTTTTTCTAGAAAGAGGGGTTAGAAGCACTGGGTTTATAATCAGATTTTATATTCTTTTTGTCTTTAGTTTTAGGGTTTTACCTCTTGTTGTGAGGCTTTATCTCTACCAGATTGACTTTAGATGTCATCTTTGTGGTTTGAACTACACGTACTGCCTTATGGTTGTTGTCTTTAATGATGATGTGAGTGATCAGGTCAGTCAAGGACAGCTGCTTCTGTTTGTGTTTCAGCTGACGTTTGTAATCATTCAACGATTCTGGTGGCTTCTTAATTAGGATTCCAGCAACGAACTTGTCTAGAAGGTTGATGTTTTTAACATGAAGCTCTTCCAATAGCTTGTGATATTCATTGATTTGCTCCTTCACATCCTTATTCTCGGTCATCTCCCATTTGTAGTAGTTTCCCACAATGAACTTTTGTTTGCTAGCATCTTCAGTAGTGTACTTTGTCACTAGAGACTCCCATATTTTACAAGCTTTCTTGTAGACATAGTAGACATCGAACAAATCATTAGATAAGATGCTAATGATAGTGTGTTGGTATACTTTATTTGCATGAGTCCATGCAACTCTCTGGGCTTGGTCAGCATCAGCAGGAGGCTCAGATTAAGTAAGAGTAGTAGCTACACTATGCATGTCAAGAATGGTGTGAAGACTCATTCCTGCTAGCGTTTGAAATTCTTGCCATCAAAGACCTCTGTCTTTAATATGTCTAGGAATGGCCTTGACAGTAAGACGGCAACAGCAGCAGGGATGAAGTAATCTCTAGCAAAACCACCAAGTACATCTTCAGGGAGAACATTATTAGCACCATTGGACGCTATTCGATTTGAATAGTTCTTAAGATTGTTAGCGATATGGAGGTAAATCACGAGCTGCTTGAGTTATGCCCGAGGACACTGTAACATCCTGAGTTTTAATTCCCTGATTAATTAAACCTAATTAGGGTAATTAAGTAAATTGAAATGGTGTGTGGCCAAAGAGGTCTAATAATTATATTTGATGCTATTTTAGCCCTAGTTATGGGTCCGATATCGAGGTAGGCCACCCATGCATCGAAACGAGAAGAAAAGGAAGAGTTGAAGTTGTTGTACCACATGCTACGGTGCATAGATCATCTATCATGGAATACAGCCATTTTTGAGAGGGGAGGACCTCTCTGTGCCATGCACTGCAGTGCATTGTGCATCCGCGATTGCACATGGCCATTTTTTACACTTTATCAGACGCAAAATGAGATAAAAAGAAAGAAAAAGAAAAGAGAGAAGGAGAGGCATGCAAATGCTCTACTAGAGTTTGCTTGGGGACTAATTTGAGAGTATTTTGAAGGCTATAAATACCCAAGGTAAGTATTATACTTATTAATCTCCCATTTTCTTCCATATTTATGAGAGTTTATGGTTAGAGTTTGATATAAAGTGGGATTTCAGTCCATATAGGTTATGGGTTTGAATTTATTGATTCAAATGGAGTTAATGGAGGTAGATTAGAATATTTAAAACTAGGTATGATGAGTTTTGGTGTCTTGAGTTGTTGGGCACCATAAATACCCGAAAATCTCATTTATTATAAGTGGTTGGAAGTTTGTGATGTCATTAATGGGAATTTAATGGCTTATTAATGCCATTGGGGGCTAAAGGTAATTATTAAACCCAATGGTTAGGCTCCACCTCTTGTAAAGTGAAGGTTAGGCAATTTAGAAGTAGAGATTGAGGGTTCAAATGTTTGAGTTTGTTATGTTAATTGAATTCAACTTGGTTGATTGTAGTTTTGGCTCTTGGTTACTTATTGGAGTGGAAATTCAAACTTGGAAGCTAATTGATTGAGAGGTAAACCTTTGACTTCTTGAAAGTTTGAGGTAACCAAGGAAAAACTCTACTTTGGATAGTTGTATGTTAATTGATTGTTGAATGTGAATGGTAAATGTTACATGCATAAGATTGATTTTTATGTAAAACTATATATTAATTTTCGATGAGTGTATGAAAATTTGATTGAGCATAATGCTATTTTAGCTTGAAATGCAAAATGCAAAGTCAAAAGGATTTTACTATGAAAATGCTTATGTTTTGAAAAATGAACACAATGATGAGTAGAGATATGTGTGTTAGTAATGAAATGAATTTTAAAAATGATGAAAATACATACTTGGGTAACAAGGCCATGAGCCCAATATGGTGGTTGTTGTAAAAGTGTAAATGAAAGCAAAAAAGTAAACTCAAGTGAGTAATGATTATGGCACGATTAATGGCAGGAGTTTGCCTATGGATTTGGGAGTAGAGAAAATTTATATGAATTAGGTTGCCCTTGGTGTATGGGAGCTATAGCCTTGTCTCACTGTTTGTCGAAGGACTGTCTCATAGTTTGTTGAGGGATTAAAACTTAGCTATCTCCACCGGTTTAATGATGAGAATAGTCTAGGGTATGAGACAACCTAAAGATTCAAGAATAGGGGAAGTTGTGGTCTGAGAGTGAGTCCTGTGATCTTTGGTCGGGTCATATCTCACGATTAGTGAGTTTAGATAGTCTAATCATACGAACGGAGCCCTAATCAGTGTTATAGCCCACATTTTCAGTTTGAGGAAAAATAAGGAGTATATAAGTTGGAAAATCATTGCCTAAGTAAATATATGACATGTTACACGTGCTAAATGGTGGCAGGTTGCGGTTGCAAGAGTACGGGTCATGTCACATATATAAGAATATGGTTACAATGCACCTAGTTACGTAAGTTAAAAAGCTATATAGTGAAAAAAGGTAAATTATGATACATGTGAGTGTGATTTGCAATTTTTTATCTCCTTATGCATGTATTTATTTTATAATTAATATATAACTGCATAGGGTAGGGTTAACCTTGGTTACTAAGCGGCTAAACTCACCCCTCTTATTTAATACTTTCAGGCTCTAACTCTGGTGTTGAAAGGGAGAAGACTAAAGAGGCAGGGAATTAGCATATTTCTACTATATGCTCTAGTTTAGCTTTAATTATATAATATTATATGGCTTGTCAATTTTAGGATGCATATTACCTTACTTGCACTATTTTGGTTGTTGAAAATGTTAGAATTATATTTTGGGCCCTTAGCTTTCATGTATATTGACATATATGTCTTTATATGGCCAAAATACTAGTGCAAGTGTAGAAATGAAGATTTGAGTATGTTTTGAATGATTTGAGTTAAATGTAATGGCAAATTACCTCCCCCTTTGTTTTTGGTAAAATGGGTTTGAGGAGTGAATTTTTATTATATTAATGTTTTGATACTTGTGACATGTTGTATTGGTAGTCCAAAGATCCATTGGACATGGTCCAGGTGTTAGGAAAAATTTTTGGTACTTGTTGAGGGTTTTGGATACCCATTTTATATAAAAGTGTTGAAAAATGGTCAAATTATGTTTGGGTGTCCAACTTTCTAATGTGACTTGTTTTGGAAGTGAAACTTATGCCATTAGCTAGTTCATGTAAAAAGCTTTTCGTAGACACTTAGATCATATCATTCGAACGACGGACGGAGAATCGGGGCAAGTCGGAAGTTTCCCCAATTTTGCTATCAAATGATAGCAGAACCAGTGAAATTTTGTGCAACACAGTGCCTAATCCACGGCGCGTGGCACAGAGAGCAACTTGCCATGGCGCATCATGCACAAGCCACGCGCATGGCTTTGAATCACAACATATGTTTTGTTTTTCAATCGTTTTAACTTCTTTCACTCCTCTGAGATATCTCATACTTTCGAAACTTATTTTTTTCTGATATGAAAGATTTGATCTTTTGACTTGTTTCTATTTAGAAAACTCGGGATCCCTTATTTTTAAAATTGAACCTTGGTAATTAACTGGTTAAGCTAAATCTCTGATTATCAGGTGTTTTATTGGATAATTTTGTTTAGTGAAGCGAGAATGTTACAGACACTGTCCTTGAGAACTATTTCGACATATGAACACGATGGACTGGTAGTTTCTTAGTGATTAAACAAGCACTTCTTGCCGGAAGCCGCAAACAAAGAACAAAAAACTAAAAAAAATGCCCTGAAAGCTTAAGAGGCTGGCTAATTGATCTGTCTGCACTCATAGCTATATATAGGCTGAAGATAGAGACATGAACGTTGGCTCATAATCACCGAATTAAGGCTTCGGTTACACACATATAAAACACCATTAATCTAGAGTCATTGGCAAACAAGGGTGTTAAGAAATTAACTAACAAAATTGATTTTTAGAAGTGGTTTAATACCTAGAAAACTACCAACGCTTCAAACTCAAATTTAAACAGTGAAAATTTGAGGTTTTAGGGTTTAGGTTTTAAGCTAAAAATAATTATTTATTTATTTATTTTGTAAAATTAATCCAGTAAAAAAAACCTAATGCCTCTTGAATTCACACAAAAGAAAATGAATCAATTGATTTCAACTGCAATTGTTTTTACTTAACCTATTTCTTGTGCATGAGCCCACTTTTCCTCCAAATAAATTTTATTAGCCCATTTCATTTTTTAGTATTTATACACTAGGAAAGTTCTATATTTAGGCAATGTGGGACTTTTGACACAAATACTTTTGACACACACACAACAAAAACAAGTTCAATTGTATAATCCTACTACTTGATCAATGTTTTTAAACGCGTTACTAAAGCAACAACTCTCAAGATCAATTTATGAGGAGGAAGATCAGAGCTATTAATTATATTAAAAAATTCAGTAGGATATAGGTGGTCAAATGAGTTGGCTAGATGGGACATGTACCATTTCAACATAACTTTCTTGTTATAATGATATTCTTTTTTCAAACTTTGTAAATTATTGATTCAATCTTTTGTTACATAATTGTCAATTTCCCAATCTTTATCTCCATGCCTTTCCTTCTACGCTCGCTCCACTTCTTCACAAGCTTATTTTTTACTCTGTTACAAAGTTCTTAATTAAAACATCTTTTTTTGATTTACAGACATCAAATAAATTTATTTAGTTTTTTTTTTGTATTTTTAAAATAAATAGGATATTGTAATAAGATACGGGAAGAGTATATACAAGTATATACTGAATACAGCTCTTTCACACACACACAAAGTGCGTCAAATTTGAACTACAGATTGCGCCATTGGTTACTAGAATATTTTTATTAATTACTTAAAACAAATCTAGTTCAAAACATCTAACCAAATTAAATATACACTAATGACAAAGCCATGCTAATATTAAAAAGAAAAAATGCACAAAGTCGGAAAGAGTCGTAGACTCGTAGTCCCACTATAGAACTTTTGCCCTCTCGTCTTGTCCCACCACGTTTCGATTCTTTTAAGTCTTTCTTCCTTGTATTCCCCACCTTCACCTGGTCAACTCTAGTTCATTTTTTTACTTGTTTATATTTACTCTACCAATTAAACAATCAAACTCTGAATTTTTTTAATAAATAGAGTCAGATATATGGGGCAAAGATAACAAGAAGAACAAACAATTCCACCCACAAAAGCTTGGGAAATGCCACGCTACAATTAACCGAATTAGGGTTTTTATATAATATACCCAAAGACAAGGTACAAAGCAGAAGGACTGCCAAAAAAAAAAAAAAATTGAACTACAGCTCAGATTCCACCTTACATGGCTTAGATCTTGGACTCCCAGAATTTGAATTTGACATGCTTCCTCTGTCACACAATGAACTACAGTTCCTGGGACACAAGTTTTCTTGCACATGACC
>NW_026555904.1:0-46700 GCF_029017545.1 Prosopis cineraria | reverse complement strand
AAAAATAAAAAAGCCTTTAGAACTAAAAACTTAAAACACAGACAAGCAAAAAACACAACTAAAAACGAAAGATAAGAACAAAAAAAAAACTGACAAAAGTACAACTCAAGACAAAAGAGCGCACTAACAACAATAAACAAGCGAACAGAAAAGGTCCAATATTGCTAAATGATGGTTCAATCTGGTCCAAGATGCGTCCAAGCTAAGTAAGGACACTTTTCTTTAGAGTTATTATGTCATATTGGTTGAGTGTGATTACTCCACAAATATTCAAATGGAAAGAACTCATGAGAACTCCAGAGGGAGAAGGAACATTGAAAGCTAGAAGAGAACAGAATAACAAAAAAAAAATTCAAATGAAAATATTTTCGAACTTTATTAAAAATATTTTCACAAAAAATACATTTTGGAATTTGAATGTTACGTTCCAAAATTTAAAATAGAAAATATACTTCTTTCCTAAAATATTTTTCAACATTGGCAAAAATATTTTCACAAAAGCTACTCGACACACAAAAAAACTACAACAACACTAATTATTCCACTAGTCAAGTACCCCTAATAATGTCCAATAATCAACATGGTTTTGATTCAGTATAGTCATGAACTCATGATCTTGAACGAAAATGAATTTTAACGAGAATACAATAACAAATGACTGGAAACTTTAATATGCAAATATTTGACCTAATGAAGAAAAATATGTTAAGATGATTAGTGGCATTGGCTTGGTGCCTTTTGATCTCCCACTTTCTATCATTTTCATAATTAATTATAAATTCTAATCATAAATTTTTTTAAAATCCTCGGATCTGGACCTGAAAAAGTTTACAAATATGGTTTTAAACAATATGATAAGCTTAAATAAGAAACGTGCACGTTATATTAAATGATAATATTGAGGACAACATATTTGATTATAAGAATGTAGATTGCAGGGCCAGCACAAGCACATGTCATTGAAACCCAAATCTTTGGGAAATAAAATAAATGGAATAATTATTATAATATATAGTTGATTAAATTTAGCGAACAACTTTTTCAGACTTATCTTTGAAAATGCACGTGTGGATTAGAGGGAGTGGATTAGAGGGAGAAGACTTCAATATAATTCTTCAACAAAAGAAATTAATAAAAAAGTGCAAACAATAATAATAAATGAACACAATTTAAATGTGATGTGTAATCGAGACAGAGATCTGTTTAAGAATAATTAGGATGGTCACATTGTGAGTCTGACTCGATTTTCAAAATTCAAAAAATGATGGACTGAACGCACAACAACTAGCTTAGATTAGATCGTATTCTTACAATTATAAATGATATGGGAAATTAGCTTCATAATATATGCCATCATGTTCCATCTATCTATATATCGAGTCAAGTTGACCTAGAAAAAAAATCTTGAATCTAATAAATTAGATTAAATAAAAAAGAGGGATATAAGTAAAACATTCATACACTTACTTTATGGTCCGTTTAGATACTGTGAATTTGGATTTGGTCTAAGGCCCACATTTGGATACACAAAAACCTATGAATTTAGATTTGATTTAAATCAAATCCATTTATTTATTACAATTTTTTTATAATTTTAAATTCATCTATATTCTAATTATTTAAATTTCAGTTACTTTAAATATCTGTTCACTTCATATTTTCATTATCAATACCTCTATGATTCTTTTATCTTTTCTCATTTTTTATTCTCAATTTTTATTTCATTTTGAATATGAACTCATCTATTTTCATCATTCAAATTTTTTTAAATTATCAAACCAAAAAATTTAAAATACATGAATTTTAAATGGAAGATTCAAACTATAGATTTCAAATCTAAAATTTAAATTTAAATCCACAAATCCAAATGCTACTTTAATGTTTTCCGTTAAGATGTGGATGTCAAATTCCAGTGTATGATGCTCTATCTCTCGTCTCTCATCAAAATAAACAGAAATATAATTCCAGGCTCGCTCATAATGTTTCACTACTCTCTTTTCTTTTGTGTTTTGCATTTTATCTTATGTATAATTATTAGTTCATTATCGAAGATTCAACACAATAAATTAGCACTAACTACAAGTGCATCGCACTTTCTTTGATCCTATTTATAGGGCAGAGAGAGAGAAAAAATTTTTTTCAAATTTATAAGTCATATTATTAATTTTTTTCGTAAATTTTCTTTTTTACCTTCCATTAAATGTTAGAAAGAGAAAATATTTTATAAAAGTGTTTATATTTAATAAGGAAAAAGTTAAAAAACTTATTAAATTTTTTGACAGAGTTAATTAATTTTAAGGTTCTCTTTGATATTAGTGAAACATGTTGAAGTGACTTATAAATAAGACCAGAAGAGTATACAATAATTTCAAAACTGTGCAGTCAATTACAGCTGTGTAATGACCTGAAATTTTAATTGACTAAATTAATTCTTCTTCCAATTGATACTTTGTTTAAATTATAGAAAAATTTTGTCCCTACCTTGTAATTTTCTCTTGTCCTTTCTTTGTAATTTTCCTAGTACATTTCTTGTAATTTTCCAAAATACTTTTGGTTCAGATTTTTTTATTCCCGTGCGAGAAACAGAGCCTTGAGTTATCTCATTTCTTCCATCTCTTCACCGACACGAAACCTCTGATTCTTCACCGTCATCGCACTCCTTTTGTTCTTCTCTTCAATTTCCGTTGGTCACCGTCGGTCTGCATTGATCCTCGTTCAGCTGCCACTTTTCTTCCTCCTTAGTTGCTGGACACCGTGGGTGTATGGTGAGCTCAAGTCTTTCTCTTTCGGGTCCCTAATTTTGTGCTCCTTCTTCTCCTTTGAACAGCAGGGATGAAGCTTTTCTCCTCTCCTTTGGTGTCATTCGTGAGCTTAGGTGTGGCTGAAGCTATTGTATTTTGGTTTGTGGTAAGTTGCTGGTCCATTCTTCTTCCTCTGCTGGCCGAAAGAGGCATCTCTGCTCATTATTGCTGTCTTGACTATGAGAAAACTGAGGTGTTGTTTGGTTAATGATGGATGCTAATTTATTTTGATATTGAGCTGAATCTTGATTGTAGAATTAAATATTTGAAGTTGTTGGTAGTTTTGAATGTTGATTTCATGCTATAGCTTATGGTGATGCACTCAAGGTATCTATGAAAATGCTTGAAAGAAGAAATTGGTGTGAAAATAAAATTGTTTAATTTTCATATTAGAGCTTAAAGGAATTAATGTTACTTAAGAAAGTATATGTCTTACATATAAGTTGTAAAGTTGATTTACTCATTGGATTTGTATAGCACCAAAGAGGGAAAATTGTCAGGTTATATGATAATTGAGGTTTTTGTCAAAAATGGAATAAGAGAAGTGTTAATGGTTGGGGTTCAATATTATTTGCTATTGTTGAATACTTGATAGAAATTGTTGGAGGGTTCAGCGAGAATTTAAAGGGGTAATGAGAAATTTAAAGAATATTTGAAGAGTTTGAATGTTAATTTTGCTTCTTGTATTAAGAAGGGAAAGTCATAATGGCATAAGAGTTGTTGGTTTAAATGCTAGATTAATTTGGAGTATCACTGGAGTAAGCATGAAATTGAGCGAGTCCAATTATAAGATTATCAAAAACCCTCAAGTGAGTGGATAGTATTTTGAATAAATTTCTAGTAATGTATTTATGAAAAATTCCTTTATTTGAATTTATTCCTTTATAAATTGTATCAATATTTTCTTCAATTCATTTTATAATAATTATTTTATTAATGACTATACCTTAATTTTATCAATAATTTATGTTATTGCAATTTAATTATTAAGCTCCATGTTTGATATAAAAAAGAATTTAGACAATGCGAATTAATAGTTCAATATGGTTAAAGATAAAAACTTTGAAGTTGCTTTCGTGCTATATGCACACCTAATTTTTATTAGGGGGACTGAGATTAAAATACTGATTACTAACGGCAGTTTCGTAGCCCTTAGTAGCATACCATGGTACACTGGCTAGTAAAGTGTATAGGACATGCTAGCCTTGTACGATGGCCAACGCACTTGGAATGGAGAGATGGATATTCATGAGTATTGTACTCATGCTTGTTTCATGGGCCTCACGCTTGCGCTTAATTCATAGCTTCTGTCATGTTTGTTTTGTGGCTTTCAGCAGTGCTTAATTAATTACTTACCCTTGTAGACTGTATGTCCACACTTGATTGATTATTTGCCCTCGTAAACTATGTGCATATATTTATTATTCGTTTGATAAAGCCCTCCTAAATTTAGATTAACAGTTATCATTTATATATATTGGTTTTCTTAAAGCACTCTACTTAGTTGTATCATTACTTGAAATTTTATATTCTATGGACAAACACAAATCTTGATAAATTTATATCATTCTATTAATATTGTCTAACTTCACGAATGTTCTAATGAGAAACTCATTATTTGTTGTTAGTTTAGTTATATGTTTCATTATTTATTTAATTTGCTTTAAACTAAATGTGTTAGATACTATCTTCATACATTTTTATAATTATAGGTGGAACGCTACTCATCAAAAATTTATTTGATCTTAAATATTATAGCTGACCCTGCACCTCCTGTTAAACATTGAGGGGGCCCAAAAGTTTTTCTTGAATGGTGAAGCATACTTTGATCATCTTTTGGTGAAAACTTTTATTGTATTATATGATTGTAATTTAGTGCTCTATGTGTACTATAATTAAATCCTAGTTTTATTTTGTCAGCATATAAATTGCTAAAATGGAGCTAGTCTCCTTGCTAGTTTGGTTCCCAGGTTTGTATTGTAGAAATTTTGAGAGGTCCAAATTACAATGGAGACTCTACCAAAATTTCTACAAAACACTTAAAACTTTATGGACCTTATCATTACTATATGTTTATATAACTTGCATATCAATATCTTAGCTTAATCCCTGACTAATCAAAGCTTATAAAATGTGAGACTATCTTATATTTCATATCGATCACGCTTTTAGTATTCGGAGTGTAGCAAGCTGAGTCATAGTTCAAAGATAAGGTATATAGTAAAAAATGTTTCCAAATTAAAGTAACATATAACATATCGTCGCTTCACTGACTGAAAAAAGTAGTCAATCTCAATGTATTTGTAATGTGAACGCCCAACAAAAGCCATGGACTATTATAGGTCTGGTCAGCTCACTTTCAATATTGCATTAATCTTTTTGCTCATAAATGTGAACTTCTATAAGAGAATGTGGTGAACATTAATATATATTGCATTAAAATTGTTGTTGTCAATAAAACATCGATCGTCTAAGGTATAATATTCTATGCAAGTTATTTAATCTTTAGACAATTATTTACAAAAATGTTGCTAATTAAGTTCACATTGGTCTACAAAGTGACGCTTTGTTCAACTTCGAAGTCATGTGATCCCTTTCTCTTCATCGGTCCTATATGAAAGCGTGTTCAAAGAAAATTAACTACACATAAAGCGTGGATGACATGATAAACCAAGTTCATATACAAGATTTTCTTTGTGTGAGAATTTATGGAGGTTTATAATATTTGTCTTTGGATTTGAACCAAGTCCACTATTTAGATTCATAGAATTTATGTCCAAATCTAAATTCATATTTTATTATAATTTCTTTAAAATTTCAAAAGTAAAAGAGCAAATTAGTTCCTAAACTATTAGTCCATGAGCATTTGGGACCTTAAGCTCATTTTTTGTGTAATATTCTCTTTCAACTTTTGAAAATGATGCAATTTAACTTACAATTAACAAAAGTTAATTTTGTTAGTTAGTTAATCAAAAAATGAGAGAAAAAAATATCAAAAATACACAAAAGGATCAAAAAATGACAAACAAGAATAAAAAAATAATGGGGAAAAAAATTTTACTAGTGATTTTTTTAACTTTTGATGTCATTCTTTTCTATCATTTTTTAGTTAACTAATAGTCGTCAAAGTTAACTATTGTTAATTGTAGGAGTCAGATTGCATTGCTTTCAAATGTTTAAGGGAATTGCACAAAAAATGAGTTTACAGTCCTAAATACTTATAAACCTATAGTTTAGGGGCCAGTTGACTCCTTTACCCAAATTTCAAATCCATCCTATACTCTTGTTATTTGAAATATTAGCTACTATAACTCTCTCATCTCTTTGCATTTTTCATTTCCCAATTCCCTTTTTATTGTCTTTGAATTTGAATTTTTTTATAACATCCAAATAAAAAAATTTTAAACACATGAATTTTAAATCAAAAATTCAAATTTACTAATTCAAATACTAATATGTACTAAATAATTTATTTAAGTAAATAGTTTACTATAAATAGTTTACTTCTTAAGTAATATAATTGACTTGTTAGGTGCATAATACTACTTTTTAATTCTCCGTCATTACTTGTCAAATCTATTATGTGTCTTGTTCAATTTAACTGGAGAAGGATATTTTGATCATTTTTATTTTCAATTTAATTTCAATTCAGCCCTAAAATCCTGCAGTGATATTTCAAATTGTTTTTTATTTAGGTCTAATTTGTAAATAAGTCACGTCATTGGTCCTTTAATGAAATTCTCCCAAATTAAACTAACAAATACAAGGCTTTCCTAAAATTATTTTGAGAGAACTATATTGAAATCCCACACAAATAATTAATTACTATAAGATCTATTAATAATTGAACTGTCACCCCTAATACTAAGGGTACGATTGGCATCAAATATGAGGTGAACTCATATTCTGTAAGTTTTGATTAACCATAAATTAAGCTAAAATATCAATATATGTAAGTTATATATAATATTAAAGTTCATAAAGTTTTAAATGTTTTATAAAAATTTTGGCAGAATCTTCCCTATAATTTGGACCTTCCAAAATTTTCACAATTACAAAACCTATCAACCAAACTAGCAATGTAACTAGCTCCATTTCAAGAATTTACATAATAATAAAATAAAGACTAAGACTTAACTATAGTGTACATGGAGTGCTAACTTATAATTTATAAAATACAATACAAAGTTTCACAAAAAATGACCATGTGCTTCCTCTTTCCAAAAAGTTATAGGGTCCCTCAGTGATTCACAAGAGGCATAAGATCAAGTACAATATATGATATTAAAGAAATTTTAGTGAGTAGTATTCCAATCAAAATTATAAATTTTAAAGAAATTATGAAGATAGTAACTAATGAGCTTAATTCAAAATGAATTAATGAAATAATGAAATATATACTTAAGCTAGCAATAAATAATGAGTTTCTCACTAATATAACTATGAAATTAAACAAATGCTATTAGAGTTACATAAATGTTTAAAAATGGGTACCACTCATAAAATATAAACATTTTTAATAATAGTGCAATTAATAAAATACTTTCAGAAGATTAATAGATAAATGACAAATTTAAATTTAAATTTAGGAGGACTTGATCAGAATGAATAACTAGCATGGATACACAGTTTACAAGGATAAATAACCATGAAACAATTGTGAGTACAGTGCTCATGAATATTCATTCCTTCGTTTCACGTGCGTTGGCCCGTGCGTAGGGCTAGCACTTTCTACAAACACTTTATTAGCTAAGTGTATCATGGCTCGTCAAAGGCTAATGAAATTGCCGTTAACATCTAGCGTTTTGAACTCAGTCCCTCTCATTAAAATCAAGCAAGCATGGAGTAAGAAAAAATAGTTTCAAAATTTTCACTAGCAAATACTATCCAACTATCATTTTCCATTATCCAAATATATTATCATTTTCTTTAGGTGCTACACAATTTCAATGAGCAATTCAACCTCACAACTTGTGTGTAAAAAAAGATCATGTACTCCCCCAAGTAATATTTATAATTTCTCTAGGCTCTACTATAAAATTTAACAATCTTATTTCCACCCACAAATCTTTCAAGTATATTTACAATTACTATGAGAACATGCACCATTAACTAAATCATGAGGCAAGCATCCAAATAAAATCAACAATTTCCATCTTCTAATTTCTTTGCCAAATTTTAGCTCAGCATATAATAAACTAGCATCCAACCTTAATCCAAACAACACCTAAATATTCCTACAATCTTAGGACAACAATATGGAGAAACAGGGCACACTTTCGGCCAATGAAGGAAGAAGGGTAATTCACACAACATATTAAAGCCAATACTCACGGAAGAAGGAAGAACTAACGTCTTACCTCAACCAATGCACAGTAGTAATTGTCACACACACACAGCTCATGGACTGCACAAAGAAAGGGAGAAGAGCTTCAACCTAACTGCCCAAAGAGGAGGAGACGGAGCAGAAATCATGGACCAGAAAAGAAGAAGAAAAAAAATCTTAAGCCTCCATCGCACATCGACGTTCAACAGGTGAAGATGATGAAAAATGAAATCTAGTTTCCCACTCACCACCGACAGCCTCATGACAGAGAAAGAATGACAGAAAACTGCAACCTCCTCCCTCCACCATGGCAGAGAATGAAGACAGAAAAGAGGAAGAAGGTGGCAACGAGGACAACAGACCGATGGTAAGAAAAGAAGTAGAGTACTACTCACCTCACGTTGACACAGAACAGCAACGATGACAGGGAAAGAGAATCAGCAATCCAACTCCACTATGGCCGGCAAACGTGGATGAAAAGGATAACAGCAGATGAAGCAACAGTAGCAAAGAAAATACCTAGTTGACAATGAGCTAAGGAAGCTGATAAGAGTTAGAGAAGTGAACCAACTATGAAGATATAGAGAAGTGTATAATGGCGGTGAAGAAAAGAATGGGATGCTCTATTTTTCTTTTCGCATGAAAGAGATAAAATCTGATTAAAAGAAGCATTGGAAAAATGACAAGAAAGGACACGAGAAAATCACAGGCAATGGCACAAAAAATTACCAGGAATAGCACAAAATTTTTTTATAATTTAAAACCAAACTTTGCTCAGAAAAATTTAAACTTTGAACCTTTGAAAAAGTTTCTAGCATAAATTCCTATAAACTATCCCTTTCTACTTGTTATAAAACTTATTTAAATAGAATATCCATTGGGATAAAAATTTTGTTCAATTTAAAATTTGAAGTCATTACATAAATTAAGGCCATAGATGATTATTTTCACAAGAAAACGCAATCACACAAAACAACAAAGCTAATTATTCCCGTTGGCAAGTACCCTAAGGTCCAACAATATCAACATGTATATTTATGATTATCAACATGATTTTTTTTAAGTCCTTGTGCTTGGATCTCAAAAAGTTTACAAATATATCGAGTCAAGTTATTACTGATATGGGAAATTAGCTTCAATAATGCCATCATACTCTATCTATCTATATATCGAGTCAAGCTAACATGGGAAAAATAAAAAATCTTAAATCTAATAAGTTAAAATTAGATTAAACAAGAGGTATATGTAAATAAAAAATTCATAAAATTGCTTTACTACTATTTTGGGTTAAAATGTGATATCGAATTCCATAGTTGCTCTCCCGGTTCTCAACAATTGTTTTTGGCTCATATGATATTTGGTAGTTGGTACCATTGACATATATGAGAAATAAAATAGGATTAGCTTTCAAATGGAAAAAAATATCAAATATTGTGATTATTTAATTTACAAGTTTCGAACTTAGGAATTTATTTAAGTGGTTCCTAATCCTTTTATATAACTTTGCTTATTCACTTAATTGACCATGGAGTAAGAAAAAATACTACCATACCACATGAGAGAATGCAAGACTTGAGTGGCCCAAATTAACGATATTGATTAAGTGGTTATTAATAGTATTACTTGTTGAATAAATAAACAAGCAAATAGTAAATATGCTTATAATAACTATTGAGGTCGTTTCAGCTGGGGGGGGGGGAACACTGTTGAAGTCATAGTTTGAGGCTAACTTGATTTTCCAAAATAACTAGACACAAAGTACGGGTGATAAACAATTTGAAGGACAGCATCAATTTCAATTTGCGACATGTGAATTAATTATGCTAACGCAGAAATTTATTTAATTATAGCAAGATTTATTTTAGGATTAACAATCATGATATACCCAAAATATTGTCTAGTCAAAGACCTGACATTATTCTTTTTCAGAACATAATCCACAATGTGCGCCATGCGAAAACGAATCAATCAAACTTCACTAAGTACATATTCAAATAGCACAAGTTCTTATCAAAAAGAGGAGATAATATAAATAGTAGGGTTTAGATCCAAAAAAACTTAATAATACAAAGTATTCTATGAGAAATTGCTAGTATACTTATCTCAAGTATAATGCAATTTTACTCATCATTCATAAAAATAGTATAAAACTCCCAAAAATTTGTAATGAAAGTTAAATGTTAGTTAAGGGTCACAGGTTTCACATATTTGCCATGTGTAAATGAGTTAGGGGTAAAAATATTCATCATGTATTACATTATGTCGCAATTTTGCCCAGAACCCCTAAAACTATGCAAATATTCTCAATCTAAAACAAAGATATGTTGGTAAACATTGACCATGAATGTCAAAAAAATTAGGATTTCATTTACCCGAAATAAAAATAATGAAATAAATGTGTTCAAATTTTTCTTAACTAACCACCCATACCCTTGAACATCTAAACAAGAGCATATTTAGGATTTGACCTCAGTTTGATACCCCACAGACTAGCTCATATACAATGCGTTTCACTCTTTTTTCTCTGGTTTGTTTGTTTGTTTGTTTTTTTTTTTTTTTTTTGCTTCTTATCTCATGTAATTAGTTCGTTAAGTTGAAGATTCAACACAAAGTAGAACTGATTACAAGTGCAACGTACAATTTTCGAACACGTAACTGTTTGTGTAGTCAATTACAAGCTGGGTCATAGTTCAAACCTAAGCTAGTAAAAATAGTTTCTAAACTAAGTAACATATCATTGCTTTACGGATAGAGAAAAAGTTGTCAATCTTAGTTCCCATTTGGTTACTAGAAAAAAATGGATTGAAAAAATTAACATAAAACAAATGAAACCACCATTTCTCCTCATGGTAAAAATGAACTAAATCAATGTAAATATATATTATAAATGTGAAAATTATCACACCCTTTAAAAATTTCATCAATCATGATTCTCACTCCCATGAACTAAATTGAACTGTAATGTATAAGTTTGCCAGCTGTATGTGCAACACAATGTCAGTAAAGAACAAAACAAAGTCCATACCTGAACAACAAAATGGCCATTTATTATACAAAAAGTTAAACAATAATGTGCAAGTTTCCTAGGTGTATCAAAAAATATAATGTCCGTAAAGAATATGACAAGATTCATGCGAGAACAATACTATATCCGTTTATTATATATAGTCCATATGGTTAAGTTCAATAATAATGTATAAGTTTCTCATGTATATGTACAACACAATATTTGTAAAGAATATGACAACATCAATACATAAACAATAAATTGTTTGCATTATAGTCTGTGTGATTAAAGGCAAATGCATCTTTTCAAAAAGAAACATATTTGCATTAGGGGCCTTGAAAATGTACTGGGCTTTAGATGTAATTTTTTTCACTCTGGAAACCTTAGGTATGATTCTTCCTTAAAATAGTTGTTGTCAACAAAACATCGGTGGTCTAAGGCATAATATTCTATGCAAGTTGTTTAATCTTTAGAAAATTATTTAGAAAAATGTTTCCAAGTCCACATCGGTCTACAAAGTGAAGCTTTATTCAACTTTGAAGTCAAGTGATCCCTTTATCTTCACCGGTTTTATATGAAAGCGTGTTCAAAGAAAATTAACTACACACATGAAAATGACAAAAATTTGGACATGAATTTTCTCCCATCTTTTTTCTTTTCGAGAAAATAGCAATTATAGATAATGTAAGTCGTTAATTTCAATTACGTAAATCCAATAATTGATGAGGTACAATTTTATTAAATAGAGCATGGATAACGTAGTGCACCAACTTCATATAAGAATTTCTATGTGTGATGAGAATATATGGAGATTTATATTCATAAAATTTATGGATTTCGATTTGATCAAATTTATATTTGATAATAATTTCTTTAAAATTTTAAATCCTTCATGCACCCTTGTTACATGAAATTTCTATGAAATTTTAGGTAAATATGGGTTACTGAAATTGCATATAATTAATCGTGAATTCAAGGTAAATCACTTGAGAAGCCATGTAACCCACTTGAAAATATAGTTGTCTCCCAGCAGTCCTTTAATAAACTTCTATCGACTGGACGTAAGTAATCAGAATGGATTGTTTTATATAGGATCGTTATGGATTGTTTTATATAGGATCATTATGTGTCATTTGCCCCCCGCTGTTTTTTTTTAAAAAAATGCAAAACTCTAAAAGACCAAAGGTAAGGTTACACTTATCCTCCATGAACAAATTCAGAAAGGGGAATAATATTAGGTCCCAGAAAAGTTAATTAAAAATAGTTGTGTCCGATCTTAAAATTGCTTGCTGAAAAATAATTTGTAAATATGTTTGTTAAACCAATTGTAAATATGAGAATGTTAATGGTAAATACTAGGAATGATATACGAGAAATGCCTAACACTACTACTTCAAAAAACTTAGCGCTTCAAAAACATCACTTCGTACCTAGGCGCTGCCGTAACTAACATTCTCATATTTGTAAATATATTTTATTAAATTTCTAGTGACAATAGGGAGAATTGCTTGGGGGGCTCCTTGAGAGGCAAATTGTTGTCTCAAAACAAATCAACTTTAAGGACCAAACTAATTTTAATATTCAAAAAATACTCTAACCAAATGATTGAATTGCCTATCTGCGTTAAACAAATGAAATTTTACAAAATAAACACTGATTCTTCGCACGCATTCACTAATTGGAGAACCACCAAAAAGACGAAGCAATGGTTGGCTTTAACAGACGATATCGATGAAGGAGCAATCAATGTTTTGAGAGAGGATGGTCGGATGAGGCTAAGAATGACTGAACGACAATGATGCTTCCTTCTTCTTAGAAGCATCGTGCTTCGCCCTCGATGCTCCCTTGATTTGAGATGCACTGTCCTTCACCTTCTCTATGGAGCTTCTCATCTGCCTCTGAGGCACTTGATTGGCTTGCTTTGCTAGACACTCATCACATAATTGTAACAAGGGATTAGCAAACAACTAGTTATTATACCATGAAATTTGCAATATATTTCATAAAATTGTTGAATTACTCAGCCTCTACATCTCCATGAATAGTTAAATTACATGAAAACATTATCTATTATCCTGAAAGTCACAGTGAATTGGAACAAAACAATGAACAGGAGATTGTGCACACCATGCATAAAGTTGCAAATTTTAGGAAAATATGGCCTATTATCCTAAAAGTGACAACAAAAGCAAGTAAATTACATGAAATTTTCCAAGGTTGAAAGCTAGAGGTTTGGGTGTAAAGGTATAGACTTAGGGTGCAAGGTGCAATCTTATAGGCTTTGGGTGCAAGGAAAATTTGATAATTTCATCAAGAAAATTACATTATATAATAATTGGTTGTTTGCTAATCCCTTGTCACAATTACATGATGAGTGACCAACAAAGCAGGCTAGGCAAGTTCCTTAAAGGCAAACAAGAAGCTTTGCAGTGATGGCAAAGGACAATCTCATAAGAAGGGAGCATTGAAGGCCAAGGGTGATGCATCTAAGAATAAGGAAGCGATTCATCGTCCAGTCATTCTTAACCTTGTTCGACCACATCCTCACCACACCATTGGTTGCTCCTTCATCAATGCCATCTATCACAATCGATCGTTGCTTTATTTCTCTGGTGGTTCTCTTATTAGGGAATGTTTTTCTTCTTTGTTTAACATAGAGGTGCAATTTGGTCAGTTGGTTAGAGTGTTTTCTAAATATGAAAATCATCAGTTTGGTCCTTAAAGTTGATTTGGTCCCTAACAACAATTTTCCTCTCAACGACATTCTTTTTTTAGCAATTCACCCTAAAAAATATTAAGATATAACTATTATTAAATTAATTTTCTGAGAACTAAGTTGTGAGATTACATACCTAATATCAAGAGCATTTTGTGCCGTTTAATCAGTACATTTGCTACTCTATGTCAGCATGACGTTTTCTCCCACCTCTTTTTTTTTTTTTTTTGGTTTTTCAATTGCCTAGTGTCTTGGAAAACTTGGAAGCATTATTCATGGTTTGCAAAACCGAATCAGCTGGTCAACCTAGAAAATCAATGAATCAGCTGTGTGTCTGATTTAAGTTGGTAGTTTTTTTGGGTTCCAACCAACTCGGGTTAATCCGAGACTCACCCAACCCCTCGAGTCTGGTGGGTTACTTTTAAAAAATTTCTAAACCAAGAAAAAAAGAAGGAGGAAGCAAATGAAGAAAAAAAAAATGACCGAAGCAAATGAAGAAAGAATAGTATCAACAGAATATGAAAAAAGATGAAGAGTTGAAGACCCAATGCGTAAAGACTAAGCATGTGTTTGGGTTAAAAAATTTGGGGGTTATAATTAACCAAGGTTAATATAAAAGTCTATGACTTTAGTGTGATTTATGTTTGGATATTTTTTTTAAAAAAAAGCCAGTTAAACAAACTAAAATTTGTTTATATGATTTGATTCAAAAGCCAATCAAAATGTATAATGACAAAAATAGATATAAATTTTCTTGTATATATTTTTGTGACAAATTTGATATTTTTAAGAAAAAAATATTAAACTTAAAATAATAGTTTAACAAAATTTGATTACAAATATAAAATGCATCGGGTATACAATTAGTAAAAATTTGAATATTACTAAATAAAAAATAATGCAATTGAATTTTTATTTTACGTGTCTTTTGCAAACTTTAAATTTAAATTAAGAATAATACAATTTAATATTAATATTTTTCTATGAATTTTTCTTCAATTGTAAATTAAAAAGTTTTTCATATGTATTCTTTCTATTTTTTTTATCCTGGGAGTTTAGAGCCTAAAAGATCATAAAAACACAAATCATTGATCCTTATGCATGTGTCTCGAGACTGGTTTGTGCAAGCACCATATGGTAAAGTCGAAAATAAGGGCCGGGCTTGGAGGGTCGGGCTTGTAGGCCCTATTTAAATAAGGGTTCGGACTTTAAAAATTATTTTTTTAAAGGAATCGGGCTTGAGGGCTTGACCCTGATAAGTACTGTGAAAAAGGGCTCAGGCCCGGGCGGCCCTTCAAGCCCTGATAAACCTAATTATTTTATATATATATATACACACACACACATACATACATATATTTGATTGATAATGACACAATTTGGTTAAAATTTATTGTAGGTGATCAAAAAGCAGTTATAAAGATAATTGACATTGAATGTTTACCTCCATCTTCAATAAGTACACTTATATTTAAGGGATCTAATATTTTATTTGTAGATGATGAGGATAAGGAAGATTTGAGTTTTGATTGATGAATGTGTGTTATTTAAATTTCTAAATATATTATTTAATTTTCAAAATATTGTGTGGATTTTAATTTTTTAATTTAAAAATATTTTAATTAATTTATAATATTTAATTTTATTTTAATTTTTTAATTTTTTTAATAGGGCTTCCAGGCCCGGCCCTGAGCCCTTTACATAAGGTTCGGGCCTCAAAAAAGAGGCTGAAAATAGATAACCAGGCTCCAGGGCCAGGCCTCAAAAAAGAGGCTGAAAATAGATAATCAGGCTCAAGGGCCTAGGCCCTTAAGGGCCAAGTCTATAAGGGCCGGGCTCGCCTGTATTTCTAGCTATACGTCTAGAATAGAAAAAGAGGGTAACAAAAAAATAATTGTCATTTATATATTCAATAGTCCTATTGACTGCAAATATCCAATGCCAGGAGCCAGAAAAAATAGCTTCACAGTCAACGCCACGTTTAATCCAGAAGTCCATTAGAAAAATTTTGAGAAAATTACAGCTAGCCTCCTCTCAAAAAAATTTATTCTAAATAAAGACCAATGTAAAATGAATTGTTATTAAAATGTAAAACATGAATTTTTTTTTTGAATGGAACTTGTTATTGATCTTTAACTATAATTAATTTTTTTAAGAGGGAACTGACTGTAATTTTCTAAAAAATTTTCTATCCAAACATGATTTTTTTTTTCCCTTTCCAAAGAGCTTTTAACATCCTAGCCCAAATCTCAGTTAAAATGTGTAAGCGAAGAAGAAACTAAACAACAGAAATGAAGAAAGTGCAATTTGATTCATTCATCATATTTTGATTTGAGTACACAACTTGTATTTAAAGAGCAAAATACAAGGACTTAACTGACTAACTATCAGACTTAACTGACTAACTATTGATAACAGAATCTTGACGAAAATCTTTCACACGAATTGGGCTTTGGGTTTAGTAAATCAAGCCCATATACACTAATATCCATCCCGGTACAGAAAATCTTGAAAAAGAATAACTATTGCTGAGTAGAGACATAATCTTCTGGTCTAATAACACTGAGACGATTTCGTAGATAAGAAAAAGGTGCAGCTAGCAATGCTTTTGTGAATATGTCTCTAACTTGTTCAGTTGATGGAACACAGCAGACATTGACAAGACCATTGGTAACCTTTTCTCGAATAAAATGAAGATCCACTTCTATGTGTTTTGACTTGGAGTGAATAACTGGATTAGCTGTAAGTGATACAGTGCCTGTATTGTCAACCTAGATAACAAGAGCTCCTGTCAGTGGAATTAACATTTCAGTGAGTAGAGCTTTTAACCACATAACATCAACAATTGCATCTACTGAGCTTCAATACTCTACTTCAATAGTTCCTCGAGAAACAACTTCTTGCTTCTTAGAATACCATGTAATAGGATTGGAACCTAAAAATGTACAGAAGCCACTTGTGGACCTTCCATCACCACGATCTCCTCCCCAATCTGCATCTGCAAATGCTTGAACAAAAAACTGATCAATTGGCCTTATTAGCAAGCCATAATTAACAGAACCACATAAGTAACGCAAAAGACTTTGACAGATTCCCAGTGTTTTATAAGAGGCAGCTGCATATACTGACTAAGTTTATTAACAGAAAAAGCAATCTTAGGTCTGGTATAACAGACATATTGTAATGAACCCACTATACTGTGATAAAGCTTTGGGTCACTGAATGGTTTCTCTTTTTCTTTTTCTTTCTGAATAGAATTATTTTCATCAGCAAAAGGATCATCATACAGTTGTACGCCTAGAATCATAGGTGTAGGAATTGCATTAGCATAAGTCATGGCAGTTCGCTTAAGCAACTGAAGAATATACTTCTTTTGATTTAACAGCAAATCATGAGGAAGATACTTGAACTCAATACCCAGAAAGAAAGACAAGTCTCCCAAGTCTTTTAGAGAAAACAATTGACTCATCTTTGTAATAAGATCTTGCATTTCCGCTTCATTATCACTAGCTACTATTAAATCATCCACATATGCAGCAATGTAGGTAATACTACAATCTGTGTTTCTGATAAAAAGACAAGAATCTGCCCGTGTATCAACAAAACCCAGAGAATAAAGAGAATCTTTGAGCTTGTGAAACCAAGCTCTTGGAGCTTGTTTAAGCCCATAAAGGGACTTGATAAGTTTGCACACCAAATGAGTATTGTTAGATGTTACTTGAACTTCAAACTCAGGAGGTTGTTCCATATAAATATCTTCACTAAGATCTCCATTGAGAAATGCATTATTGAAGTCCACTTGATGAAGCTTCCACTTATTAGTGACAGTAAGTGTAAGAAGAGCTCTAACAAAAGCAAGTCTAACAACCAGACTGAATGTGTCACTATAGTCAGGACCAGCCTCTTGTGAAAAACCTTGAGCAACCAATCGAGCTTTGTGTTGAGCTATGCTACCATCAGCATGGATCTTTATTTTAAACAACCACTTGCATCCGATAGGCTTGTGATCAGATGGAAGAGGAACTAACTTCCATGTATTGAAGTCAATTAGTGCATCATATTCCTTTTTAACAGCAGCTTGCCACTTAGGATCAGATAGTGCCTTAGTGATATTACGTGGACAAGAGTCTTCTGGTACTGTAGCTAAAAATACTCACAGTTTGAATATGCCAGATTTAGCTTTTGTGACCATATGATGCTGATTAGATAATGGCACAATAGAAGGAACAGAATCATGACATGTAGCAGAACTTGAATGACGAGAAGCAACAGAATCAGAGTATGATAATGACATATCAACAGACTGAGAAGGTAACTCAGAGTCTAGAGAAGGCACCTCAGGATTTGCTGATACAGGAACATTGGGAATCATAGAACATGGTACAAGAAAAGAAGGAGTGGTGCCTGATTCATGTCCTGTAGACTTAGAAGCAAACAAACTTTTGCTAGGAAAAATAGCATCATTAAACCGAACATGTCTAGTAATGTAAACATGTCAAGTAGCAATATCCAAGCACTTATAACCCTTATGTTATGGGCTATAACCCAAAAAAATACAAGGTGCTAACCTATTTTGAAGCTTATGACTATTCATAGGACGAAGGCATGGAAAACACTCACATTCAAATACTCTCAGAATAGAATAATCTGGATTATGACCATAAAGCTTAAAAAATGGTGAATCACCTTGAAGAGAAGACGTGGGTAGTCTATTTATAAGAACAACAGCAGTGGTGAAGGCATCTGACCAGTAATAAAGAGGCAAGGAAGATTGAGCAAGTATAGTAAGGCCTACTTCAACTATTTGTCTGTGTTTCTCTCAATCAAACCATTATATTCTAATGTGTATGGACAAGTAAGCCTATGACTAATACCAATGGCAGCTAAAAAAGGCTTAAAAGCCACGAATTCCCCACCATTATCAGTCTGCAACATTTTAATTTTAGTGTTTAAATGATTTCCAATTTTAGTTTTGAAA
Source organism: Prosopis cineraria (assembly GCF_029017545.1). Classification (NCBI taxonomy): domain Eukaryota; kingdom Viridiplantae; phylum Streptophyta; class Magnoliopsida; order Fabales; family Fabaceae; genus Prosopis; species Prosopis cineraria. The sequence goes on along the minus strand of NW_026555904.1, from coordinate 27,872 downwards.
TTTTTGAAAACCGTTAACGCATCATATTTCTTTTGAAGTGGAAAAATCCAAAGAAAGTAACTGAAAGCATCAGTAAACGATATATAATGTATGAACTCCTTTGACAATTGAGAAGTTAGGCCCCATAAATCTGCCTCAATAAGTTCTAATGGACCAGTATATGTAGTAGAGGACATATTAAATGGAAGCTTGTGACTCTTTCCAAACTGACATGCCTGATAGACTTCAGACAAAACTTTTGCAAAAACTGACATTTTATTTAAGTTGAATACTTGCTGTACTACATCAATTGATGGATGTCCGAGACAAAAATGCCAAAGCAATGCAACATTATCATGTAAAGAAACATGAAAACACTGATCAAAATAAAACTGTAATGCTATATTTCGATTAAAAGTTGAGGTGATTGACGTAGATGTCTGCTATATATTGAAGAGGGTAAAAATATGATTTTTACTCCTAGGTCACCCATGCTTAACTAGACTAGATAGTTTTTTTTTTTTTTTAAATTCTGGTTGCTGTAAATGCATCTCTTGATCCTGGCATTCTTTTTTCTTTTTCTTTTTTTTTTCGTTTGATATTTCTCACTCAAAATACTAATGCTAGCATAAGCCTATTTCTTTAGGAAACAATATTTTCTAGGCCACAAATGGATAGGCACATGTTGGTACTAGAGATAGGCACATGTTTAACTAAAATTGATTATTAGAAAAAAAAAATTCTATATATTCTAAATTCTATGCATTTGCATTACTTGTTAAAAAATATTTATTATTTACTATATAATGAAAAAATATTTTATTACAACAGGACTGACTGTGGTTTGACTCTTGGTTCAACTCCGATTGAACCCTTGACTCCTGATCCTTAACCTAAGTCAATTCAACAGTTGGTTCAGATTTTAATATCTTAATATTATTACCTGCTACCTCCAACTAATCCAAAGCTCTATTGTGTGTGACCAGAGCATTATTTTTAATAGTGACATTACAAATACTTTAAAAATACATTTGACATATTTATTTTTTATAATCACATATCTTAAATTTGAAATCAAAATCTCAAGATAAATTAATTTAATTTTCTTAATAGTGCCCTCCATATTTCTCCTATTTCTGAAGGAACTGGACAAGAAAATGACATTTGGAGTGGAGGCCACGTAATCACATTTTATTATTTGTCTCTCTCTCCCAGCAACAACAGTTTATTCTCCTGACACGCACGGACAAGGCAATGTGACATTTGTATTGTATTTATATAAATAGTGTGTCTATAACTATATACAATGCGACATTTTTCAATTTCAAATTAGGTTTGATTGTGATGGCAAAGTCAAATAATTCATCTTGAAGGGCCTACGCATTTTAGTAATGAATTAAGACTGTATATGTATTCTGTACAATATTGTTCAATTTTTTTCAAATAAAAAATTAATGAAATTTTAAAATTCAAATATTAAAATATCCAATATTATTAAGTTCTAATTTAATCGAGTAAATTTTAAAATACCAATAAAATTTAGTTTGATTACATATGGGCTTCTTGTGTTGAACAAGACATGAATGTTATATTAGTCATTCATAATATTGTTCATCACTTGTTAATAGCGTAAATTTTTGCAATAAATTTCATCTGTTGTTTTATTTCAGCAACAAAAGCTGCCATAAAAAAGAAGAAATATAAAATCATAATAAAACTTAAAACACTGTTTGCTGACACGTGGGTTCCAAGGAGATACGGTGAAGATTTTGACTACGTCCTGAAATTCAATTTTTTTTTTTTAGAAAATTACAACAACTCTCAAGAAAATTAATTACAGATAAAAATTAATATAAAATTAATATAAAATGAATTGTTATTAAAATGTAAAATATGATTTATTTTTTGTAGAATGGCACTTATTATTAGTTTTTATCAATAATTAATTTTTTGGAGGGAGCTTGACTATAATTCTCACTTTTGTTTTTTGAGGCAAAGATACTTTGACAGCCCACGAAAACGTACGAAGGTCCAGAAACAAGTAAAGACAAAAGACCAGAAACAAAAAGAAACTTTAGTGAAGAGAAGGCAAAGAAACATCAGCCAACTCCAGTCCTGGTTCCTGAATTCTAAGTATCAGCCCCATGATTCATAGCTTCCACAGCATCAGAGGTTCGAAGAGACAATAAAGAAGGCGATGGTTGAAAAACCCACCCCAAAGGGCCCACCTTCTTAAGAGCACACAGTTGTCCACGACAATTCCACTCAAACAAGTCTGGAATTTTTTAATCAACAATGTTGAAAGGCATCAAGCAATCTGTCTCAAAAAGTACTTTATCATGTCCAGTATCAATCATTCAATTCATTATGTCGTCATTAATCTTGATTCCACCAGATCTGCCCGGACCATCGTAACGTTTTCCACGATGGAAATTACCATTTTTGAAGCTGTTCTTGGATGCTGGAGGTTGCTGCAATTTTCCGGCTGCCGTATGAACAACCAGCACCTCATTAATGGTTTCGACATGCAGTGTGGTCATCCAACTCCCAAATTCGATCACTTCATCACTATCCTTATCGTCACTACCATAAGTCGCTTTACAACTTTTGCCATCATGATCAATGCAGCCACATCCATAACAAAAGTTTTGAAGCCTTTTATATCGAACTGTGATCCAGCCAGGTTCTTTCATCGGCCTGGGTATCCAAAGCTAGAGATTAAAGGTTCAGCTATGTTGACAATAACTTGCACTCGAACAAAACTTCGCGTAAATTTCTTATTTTCTTATGGGTTCTCATACATAACAACTTCTCCCACTGCTTGACCAAGATTAATGGCATTATCTCTATCAAAGGCTTCGAGAGGAAGACCGTGGAACCGAACCCAGAAACTGAAATCAACCTCTCTATACACCGTACAATCTTCCCAGATCTGTAGGTTGAAAAGAAATCCTTGTATTGACCTGGGACGTCCCTTGAGACTTCTATAATAATCCTCTTCTTTATCAAATCTGATCAAGAAAGCATTTTTGTCAGTATCAATATCATCCACCGTCACCTCTTCATCAAGGTTCCACCCTTTCTTAATCATCGATACAACGACGGGCTTATTGAGCTTTTTATCTGTCAAAATTTTTGCCACCAACGCTCCTCCTCTCCTCTCTCTCTCTCTCTCTCTCTCTCCCCAGATTCAGAGCAACCTCCTTTGTTTTTTCTTACTCTGACTGCTGTGTCCCAGCTCCATACATACGTCCAAGGCTCTCACAGGGGAGAGTAAAAAATTGCGTGTGTGTGGGTCACGTGCTGAAATTCACTGAAATTAGAAAAAAGCTGTCGTTGAATGTTGATATTGCTCGTGCTCGCTGAACAGTTTTGATTTAAACGTTTTTTTATTTATATTTATTAAAATAAAATTATAAAATTTTTTAATAAATTTATTTTATCACCAATAATATAAATTTAATTTAAATGGTTTAATTAAATAATAAAAATTTTATAATTTTTTAAATTGATAATCTAAAATGAACTTTAAACAATCTAAATTTAATATTAATATTTTTAAATATTTTTATGAATTTTTATTTTCATAAAAATAATATTAAATTAAACCTGTATTATTCATATTAATAATAAAATAAATTTTTAATATTTTTATAATTTTAATTTTAATAAAAATAAAATAAAATTTTAAATTTGGATAGTTCATATTTTATGAACATTGAAGCACACCCTGACGGGGCTTTTGGAAGCTAAATAATCTTGTGTTTGTCCTTTAACACGTGACTTTATTCGAAACCACAAAAAATGGATTCATTTAATACTTCAACATTTCAAACTAAAATAAAAATAATCTGAAAATAAAAAATAATATTCATACTTTTAACAAAACTTAATAAGAGAATTAATTATTAAATGATAACTTAAGAGACAATCAATAAAAATATTTATTTCTAATCTCTACCAAAAATAAACAGTTGAGATTGATTGCTTAAGCATTGCAGAGTAGTTCTCCAACAAATACAATCGGATTAAATGTATACAATAATCAAATAGATTTTGAGATATCTTTTTTTTTTTTTGTGGGGGGGGGAGAAGGGGTTTTTGGGCTGGCGGCGGGAAAAGTGGCATTGTTATTGGAATGGTTTGTGGTTGACTGTAATATAAAAGACTATTTATTTTTATTATAAATCATACTCATTTCATTTCAAATTATAACATATTATTTAAAATTTAAATATTTTAAAATATAAGATATTTTGATAAAAATAAAATTTTTTAATGATATTTTTGCAATCTTACCCTTGTCATTATATTATCTCTATTTAATATTTTTATAAATGAAATATTAAATGAAAAGTATTTTTAAAAGTTTATACTCTTATTATAAAAAATAAATTTATAATATATATTTAATGAACTTTATTGATATGTATAATTTTGTTTGAAAGGGATTTATAATTTGGGATCAACAATATAACCTTAATTCACTTAATCTTAATTTATTTGAAAGACCTTAATTTTTTTTTATAAAAATTTTTACCTCATATATGTTCTTAATAATTTTCCTGGAAGAAAAACACGCGAAAAGAAAGTAAGGACCTAGGACCCACCACTACGTAAACAACAATTTATCTACAGTATTGCTTTCCTGCATTACGGGGCAGACCCAACTTTGGATTACGGGGGTGCTAAAGCTAGAGTTGCTAACCATATATATCACCTAAATCTCAAAATGAACAAGTAGGAAATAATACAAATTCTTCTCCTGTTTATTTTGTTTTGGAGTATATCTGAATTAGTAAAAAATTAAGAAAAATAATAATAAAATATTTTTTAAAATATATAAATAATAATTTAATCTCTCTAAATACCATAATTTTCTTGAAGTCTTTAGAGACTTTTTTTATTATTAATAAATTTATATAAATTATCAAATTATTCTTATTAAAAATAAATAATTGACAACTTTTCTTTTTATATTCACAAATTTTTTCTTAAATTTGCAATAATATAATAGTAAATCACAACTTTGCATGTTAAATCCTTATTTATTGTTGTATTGTTGCGAATATAAGAAAGAAAGTTATCAATAATTTATTTTTAACAAGAGCAATTTATTAATTTATATAAATTTATTAATGATAAAAAAGTCGCTAGAGACTTCAGAAAAATTATAATATTTTGAGAGACTAAATTGTTGTTTATATATTTCATGTAAATTTTATTGTCATTTTTCTAAAAAAATTATATAAGGGTGAGAGTATGTGATGCATAGATCTATCTAATATGGGTAGCTATACTCATTTGAAGCACAGGTGCAACGTTGAACGAATGTAAGGAATGAGAATATCAATAATGAACAAACATATACTCCTTCCGTTTAAAAATATAAGATATTTTTTAAGGAGTTGGATATTCAAAAATATAAGATATTTTTAATCTTTCGAAGTATAATCATTGCCTTTTTTTAAAAGTGCCTCTATTGATAATAATTTTATTTTTATTGTAGGGTGTTTAATAGGGACAAATATGAGAAGATTTTAATTAAAAAATAGGTAACTATTTTATTGAAGAGTAAAATTTAATTAAAAATATTTTATATTTTTAAATGGAGGGAGTATCAAGTTAAAAGACATAAATAAAGGATCGTGGGTAAGTGTTCGAACTTGGAATTAAAAAGGAAGAATCTATTGTCACTCCTTGCTTGCCCAAAATCAGCTACCTCACTGTCATCCCATGTCCTATTGTATTGGAGGAAAGAAAAAAAAAGTTTTTTGGGGGTGGCCAAGGCCCCATCCACACACAACGTGGGTCCGCCCCTGCCTGTATTGATGAACAACAAACATGTTATAATAAATTAAATAATGTTGAGGAAAACACGTTTAGTTTTTTACTATAATATATTTAAATAAATTATCGAACAACTCTTTCAGAAGCTAGCTTCAGAAAACAGAGATGATCATACGTCCAAAGACTTTACTACAATTCTTCAATAAAATAACAACAACAACAATAATAAAAATAAAACAAGCACAATTTACATGTATGCAATGTAACTGGGACAAAAAATAATGTTTCAGAACACTTATTATGGCCACGTATGACGCTGACTCGATTTTCAAATAAAAGCATTTTTATTCCTTTTTTTTTTGGTGAAGCATATTATTCTTTGAGAAAAATGAAAAATAAATTCCTTTGAAATAAAAAAAAATGATAATTTGGTCCTACCAAATGTGATAATGCATTCGAAGTCCTAAGGGATTTAATTATCATTAAATTTTTTGATAAAACAATAAAAATAACCTTAATTTGAAAATTCATAATTCTAATTGAACAAATGATTATAATAGTTTAGACATTCACAACTTTTTCTTATCATTTTTCTTCAATCAGCAAAATACAATAAAGTTTTTACATTCACAACTTTAATTCTATAATTTACAATTTTGGCTTAGTAAATGATTACAGTGGTTTAGATATTGATAATTTTCTCTCACTATTTTTTTTCAATCAGTAAATCGCAACAAAGTTTTCTTTTTGTTTGTAACTTTGATTTTGGAATTCACAAGTATGGAATTCATAACTTTCTCTCACCATTTTTCTTTATGTTTTTAAAATTAAGAGGTATTTTTATCATTTCATTAAAAACTTTAATGATAATTAGATCCCTTGAGACTTGTAAGGTATTATCACATTTCACAAAAATAAACTGTCATGTTCCTATTATGGGAGGATTTATTTGTCATTCTTCCTTATTCTTTTTTGGGTTAAGGTACGAAAATATCCTCAATGTTTTTCTTCAAATGCACCTCATATCCTAAACTATTTTCAGCTTAATTTCACCCCAACGTATTTTTTTTGGGTACAATGTCACCCTCCCGTTAAGTGTTGACTGCTTTGATCATTATCCTTCAGATTTTGACCGCATTCTTCCATATGTGTTGCCAGGTCATTGTCCACATAAGGCATTCAATTCTTCATTTATCCCTCAAGGTCTGGAACATTAAATTGTTTAACCTAAAATGTCAAAGAATGAGACCAAGATGCACAACACATTGATGTTAGTGATGAGAGGAAGATGTCAATCGGTGACAATGGAGGGACCGATGATACAAGGAGGAATGATGAATCATCAATGGTGTCAATGGCAGGCCTTAAAAGGAGAGCTTCAGTGTTAATGTAAGGTCGAGAAACACTTTGAAACACAATACAAAGCTCTGACAAGGTGCTATCATTGTTGCTTGCTCCACAATAGACTTCATAGAGCCAGAACAACCTTGGGTGTCCAAATTATAACCAGGTTGGTAGAGATTTGACTATTGTTCTTCTCTTTTTCTATGAGTCTGTCATTGTTTTTGAGCTTCTTCGTGTTATAGGTAGGGCATGGGTACTTCACCTAACATGATAGTAAAATTAAGCAGAGGTTAAAGGATGTTATAAATGAGTTGATTGAACATATAAATAAATTTAGTGATGAAATTGTAGCCATGCAAAGATGAGTAAAGGGTGGGCAAAGCTTTTTGAGAGAGATTGACTTGATGTTAGGGGAAGTATGGAAGTTGCAGAGCATCTAAATTGAGGCTGCATATGCAAAGAAGAAGATGATGTTTAAAGTAGCTTTGATTGTGTCTAGGTTGTTATTTTTCATTATTTTTTTCCTAATTCTGTAAGAACTTGGCTCAGGATAATTGCAACCTTTTAAATTACCTTACAAACCTTGGGGACACATGTGAAGGGGAGCCAAGCTGTACAACCTCGAGTATTGTTGTTGAAAGGGTGAGAAGGATAGGGCAACTGAGGAGGAGGACAAGGAATTCTGGGATATAGGATTAGTTATACTTTCATTATGTACTATTTTGGATGCTATTTTTTGGATATAGGAATTCTAGTTATCTTGGATGCTAGAATCATGATATATAGGCCATTATTCAAATTTAAGATTGAATTTTGGTTGTTATTTTGAACAACTATATTTAAGATTGAATATGTATTGCAACATGGATTTTTGCAAGTATGAGATAAATTGTGCAAGTATGGTATTTTAGTCAAATTGTGCTTAATAAGGGTAACTGGTTTATGTGCTTAATCTCTAACACTATTCCTTTTGTCATCTTACTTGAAGCTTAAATTTTTTATTGGGATAAGTATTTGATTTATCTCAAATCCTTTCGTGACTCTATCTTGAGTTTTGAAAAGGTTTTAGCTTGAATCTATTTATGCTATCAATGTTTATATTTTGAATCAAGAGCTATGGAGATATTTGGTTTTGACCTTTATTCAATATTTTTTATATATATCTTAATATAAAAATCTTAATATAAAAATCCACTTGATGTGAAACTTCTTTTATTTGAAAATAGACTTACACATCTTTCCAAAGAACTTAATTTTGTTCAAAATAGATTTTATATGAAAGATATATGAGTTTTCAAAATTGGCTATTGAAGCTTTCAGTTCTTTAGAAAAACGCTACTGACCTTTTTTCACCATTTAGATCATATCTCTTTATATAATTTGAATTTTCAAGTGGGTCTTATTTATTTGGAAACTAGACATCCATATCTTTCCAACCATAGGTCATTTTTCTAATTTGGAGTTAAAATAAAAGAGTTATAACATTTAGAAGTTGACACAAACTTTATTTTGAAACTATGTCCATTATTTTGAAATAGCTCACTTATTCTGGTATAAACTCACTTATACCAGCATAAGCATCAGTTTTTTCATGCTCTATTCTTCGTGATTGATTTCGTACTCTTTGAAAGTTATTCAATATCAATTTCTTTCATTCCCTATAAGTTGTGTTAAACTTGCAACCTTTCTAAAATCATTTTAAATACAACTTTGGCTAGGACTGAACTCTTAATGCTTTTCTATCATCTCTTATTTCCAAATTATCAAGAAACTCAAAAGCTTAATCTATTTTTGATTTAATTGAGTTTCTTTCTAAAGATTAAGCATTTGACTTGATCTTAATATCTCAAGGACCATTTTTAATATCCAAAAAGTATTTCAACTACTCTCATAGCGAAACAATCCTTAGTCTGAAAGCTTTTGTGTGTTTTTAATTTTACATCTTATAACTTTTGATCATTTCTTGTTACTAAATATTTTCATAATCTAAGTGTTATGTTAACATTCTTACATATTTTAGAATTCTTTTTAACACAACTTTGGGTTAGCTTAAGCACTTATCGATTCTTACAAATCCTTTTTACCCATATAGTAACTTAGCACTTCTTCACATATGAGTTATCGCTTATACCGGTACAATTATGAAGATTTATGCTCTATTTTTCAATTTCTTTTCTGTGCAAATCAAAGGTCACTCATTTTTCATCTTTTTCATAATCTAAGTGATCGGCTCTCATATTCATCTATCTAGAAGCCTTCTAAACACATTCTTAGATCAAAATAATTTTTTTTTCAATCTTTGATTTTTCTTTATACCTAAATTGTAATATCCTTCTCCTTCTAATCCCATAATTAAATCTAATTCTCAAGCAACAAGGAAGTAGGATTATGGTAGTTAACATAATACCAAGTTTCAAATGATTAGAAAAGTTAGGATCCTAATTTTACAAAACTAAAATTATTTTTAAAGTCTTACAATTAGACAAATCAGAGTTCACAAATATGCGGAAGCATAGGATCATTCTAAACATGAGTGTATTAGCCTAAGAATTTGAAAATAAGAAAATTTTGAAAAGTGTTGGGGCATGCACCGTGGCTCGTCAAACATACGCCACGGCGTGTTTGCCTCTATGATATGTGCCGCGACTCATGACACCATACGTCACAGCACAAGTGCATAAATTTTGACAGTGAATTCTACTATCAATTTGATAGCTTTTATGGCAACTTCTGACATGCCCCAACTCTTCACCCGATGTTTGATTAACACTTATTAGGTGTCTAAGGAAAGTTTGTTCTAAGCTTTAACTATTGACATTAGTTTCATAAACAAATAATTACTCAATCAGGATTCGGATACTCTTTTTAAAACTTACAATTTTTAATGCTTTTCACAAAACTGAGTGTTCAATCCATTTACCAAAAGCTAATAGCAACTGACACCAGTTTGACCACATATAAATTATCAAGACTAACTAGTGTAATGCACCCTATCGCATTAAATACTTATAGATTAAATTTTCACTACTCAATCCCTTAATGTCAAAAACATACAAGGGGAAGTTTAAACACATTTTTATCAAATAATCCTTTATCAACACATAATACGCTCTATCTTACTTGTATTAGTATTTTGGCCCTATCACATATATCACTTATCACAAACTCACTCTTTAAGGCCCCAAATATTATTACAACTTCACAAACACGTGATGCAAGTAAGAACCAAAAAATGGATAAAACCTAGTTGGTAATTTGAATTGTTAAATACATATAATGACAAAAAAATAAAGAGGCATACTAAATAAGATCTAGCACTAAGCCTCTGGGAGCTCTTATCTTTCCAATCCTCTTGAGCTATTTCCTGTAATATTGAAAATAGTAGGGTGAGTACTACATACCACTTAGTAAACAAGGTCTAACTAACTTATACTAATGCATGTCAATTAGTTTAAATGCAAGTGGCGTATATAAACAATTCTTCAAATCATGTAAAACATTTGAGAATATATATTCATACTTCTAAGCATAATAGCACATACTTGATAAACAAAGCATTTTAGCAATTTTCATATCAAAGGAAGCTTATCACACAATTCAATAACATGTGATTAAGACTCAACTTATGATTGTTATCAGCAGGGTCACAATACAGACAACCATATGCCCTTACTCACTATATGGATGATCACACCTCCCTTAGATCCTCTTTATTCCTCTGACATGAAACCGTGGGCTGTAACATAATGGGATAATCTATAATCCATAACTTTCCTAGCCTAAACACTTGTGAGGGAATTACCCAGCCAAGGTGTACCCAACTTATTTATGGAACACAGTTTTCCTAATTTCTCACACTATGGGATTTCATACCTCCTAAACTAGCTTCTTCATTGAACCAATGGATAGCTAATTAGATTCGAGTCCCTCGTTGAACCAGTAGGATAGTCCCTCATTGAACAAGTGAGATAATACGAATATAATCAGTCTAGGCAAGCCATCACTCGAATGGGAGCCCTACTACATAGATTTTATTATCTACTTTTCTTCCTAAGAGAACTCCTACTTCTCAAGATCATGTAATGCATAGATATGTACTATTACGAGTAAGATTGTACTCATTATTGTACTCAATCACAATTAGAGCAATCATATATACACACTAAATCAATTCATGTTTTTATTAGACTTTAAATCAAACTAGTCATTGAACTTCAAATTTCAAAATCATTGTACCTCACATAATCACAATCATTGCACTCTTAGCAACTCAAATAGTTGAACACCTAATTACACAAATCATTGCCTTTATTTAAGTCAATGGATTCAGACCCATAGCCTTTATAGATCAAAAAACACCATTATCAATCAAACCCTAACTTCTACCATCAAAAAAATTGAAGAAGAAAGAAAGATTTAAATGCAATAAACTTACCTTTAATGTTTAGGAGCACTCTGAAATACTCTCAATACTCAGTTTCTTCAAACCCTAGTACTGCTTTTTCGCTTCTCTCTCATTTTCCTTTGTTTTCTATTCTTTGTCACTTCAGCTCCGTGACTTGTTACAGTAAAAAATGACCATATGCCATGACGAACTTATAATGCGCTACGGCGCATAGCACAGAAAGCCTCTCCCAGGCATGTTGCCGTACATACACCACGACGGCTCCTCCACAAGCTACATTGCCTAGCACAGAGTCTCCCTCTTCAAAATTTCTTCCTCTTTCATTCTCGGGAGACACAATTCTCCTTCAAACCCATGTTTAGGATTGCAATTGAAACCAAACACACCTGTTAGGCCCCTTTGACCACACACCTTACTAACACACTAAATTAATTTGATCAGGCTTACTTAATCAGGTTTAAAACTTGAGGATGTTACATAAATATTATGCAATCAACAAAATTGGGGTTCAATAACTATATTATGTATTGCTATTAAATCATCACAATTCATTACATAAGCTCCATCAACAAGAATGATTGTGACATTGCCATCATCCTAGGCTTCCTCAACATAATAACATCTTAATGACAATTAGAATTGTCCTCAACGAGCCATGTTCTTCACAAAATTAGGAAAAAATAACAAAAAATAACAACCTAGACATAATCAAAGCTACTTTAAGCATCATCTTCTTCTTTGCATGTGCAGCTTTAGCTTGGATGCTCTGCAACTTCCGTCCTTCCTCTAACATCAAGTCAATCTCTCCTAAAAAGCCTTGCCCACCCTCTACTCATCTTCTCAAAGTCACAATATGTTCAATCAACTCATTTATGACATCCTTTGACCTCTGCTCAATTTCGTTATCATGCCAGGTGAAGTACCCATACCCTACTTGGAACATGAAGAAGCTCAGAAACAATGAGACTTATAAAAGAAAAGAAGAACAATAGTCAAATCTCTACCAACCTGGTCATAATTCGGACACCTTAGGTTGTTCTGGCTCTATGAAATCCATTAAGGAGCAAGTAAGTGATAATGACAGTACCTTGTTAAAGCTTCATATTGCATTTCTTGACCTTACCTTAATACCAAAGCTCTCCTTCTAAAGCCCGTTGTTGACACCATTGATGATTCATCATTACTCCTTGTACAATCACTCCGTCCATTATCATCGATCAACATCTTCCTCTCATCACTAGCATCGATGTGTTGTGCATCTTGGTCTCATTCTTTAACATTTTAGGTTAAACAATTTAATGTTCTAAACCTTAGGTGGCTAGATAAAGAATTGAATGCCTTATGTGGACAATGACCTTGCAACACAATTGGAAGAACATGGTCAAAATCTGAAGGAAAACGGTCAAAGCAATCAACACTTAACGAGAGGCCAACATTGTACTAAAAAAAATATGTTGGGGGTGAAATTATGCCAAAAAAAAAAGTTTAGCATATGAGGTGCACCTTGAGGAAAATATTGAGGGCATTTTTATACTTTAACCCTTCTTTTCTTATGGTGACTGTTAATGACAGGAGAAATTGGATTCAATTATATTTTATATACCTCCATGCTTCTTTACTTATATTATATTTTTGTTGGCTCTTATGGTGGTATATTATATTATCCACTAATCCAAATTTAAAGTGAATTAGGTTTCAAATAAAAAAATCTGCTTGACTAATATAGTTTTATTAAAAAAGTTAAATTCATAATCTCATTATGGATGTCCATTATGCTTATTTATTTTTTTGATCACGAAATAAGATTATGAGAGAATAAAATATATATATATATATATGGAAAATATAATAATAGGATTCTATACTTGAATTGCATTTTGTTTTTAGTCCTTATAGTTTTATTTCATTATTCCTAGTCTCTTTAGTTTTATTTGTCTACAATGTTAGTCATTATAATTTTAAAAATTAACATAAGGACCATGAACTAACATTGACAAAGTTAATTTTGTTAACATATACTTAACTTTGTGTTAACCCTTCGTTGACATGAACTTAATCTACTCACATTCATCTTTCACATTCTGTTAAAGTCAAATATCAAAGAAAGTTTTTTTTTCCCATTTACCTTTTATTTTTAATCATACATGATCAATTTATTTTAATGTCATCAACATATTTTTATCATGTCAACGTAATATGGTTAGAGAGTTACAATAAAATTACTTACGTTAGTACCATCCAATGGTCTTTGTGTACTTCTTAAACTGTATATACAGATTAACATTATTATAGACTAATCAAGCTAAAAAACTAGGAACAATGAAATACAATTATAAGAACTAAAAATAAAATACAATTAAAGCATGATGACCTACTATTGTATTTCCAAACAATGTTGATTAAGTGGTCATTATTTAATTCATAGAATAAATAACATTTTACTATATGTTATTTTGTGCATTGGTTTTAAAAGTAAATATTGTTGAGAGTTTGGAGTTTGGGTTTGGGTTTTTTGCATAAAAAATATTGCTAAAAGAGTGCAAGAAAAATTTTATATTAATAAAACAATATAGAATTCTTATAACAATTGAAAAATAGCTGTTATTAATTAGGAATCCTCAGAGTATAAGAGACAAGGTTTTCTCAAAATATTATATGCTACATCATCCATTATCATACAGATGAGCACTAAAAGCTCATCACCTCGAAACCATTTAGATCTAATCTGAATGGTTTATATTTATAGTTTTTCAAATGATTTGAATTTTTTGAATTAAAGCAATGAGGGGGAAAAAAAAAAGGCAGCACAACAGAAGCAACACTAGTCAAAGATTAAAAGCATAATTATTCAAAGATTAGACAAAACCTCAAAGCTCTCAATAGGTATTACCTATCCTCTGTGCCAAATTATAAAAAAAAATTTAAATAAAAATATATATATTAATAAAGCTCATTAAATATATTACATAAATTTATTTTTTTAAAAAATATAAACTTTAAAAAATATTTTTTATTTAATACTCTATTTAGGAAAGAATATTAAAAAAATAATATAATGGAAATGGTAATATTAAAAAATATCATTGAAAAAATTTATTTTTATCAAAATATCTTATATTTTGGAGCGTCTAATCTCCGCTAAGAATATCTTATAATAAAAACAAATAGACTTTTATATTAAAAAAATGATAATAAAATCCTTTTGAATTATATAAATAACAATTTGGTCCCTTAAAATGTTATAATTTTACTAAAATTTTTAGAAACTTTTCTGTCATTAATAAATTTATATAAATAATTAAATTACCTTTATTGAAAATAAAATGATTCACAAGTTTTATTTAAATAATCATAACTTTTTTTTATATTCATAACAATATAACAATAAATTACAATTTCAAATGTTTAATTTTTGATTTGTTGTCGCATTGTTGCGAATATAAAAAAATTATAATTTTTTAAACAAAACTCGTGAATTATTTTACTTTTTAAAAAATGTAATTTGGTCATTTATATAAATTTATTAATAATAAAAAAATTTTTAAAAACTTCAATGAAATCATAATATTTTGAGGAATTAAATTATCATTTATCATTTTCTCTTTATATTATAGTCAACCACAAACTATTCCAATAACAATGCCAACTCTTTTCTTCTTGGAAGAGATCTCAAACTCTATTTATTGACATGTTTGAATGCATATATATTTAATTTTGATTGTATATGCAAAAAAAAAAAAAGATGATTTCTTGGAGAACTCTAGAATGCTTAAGCGATTAATCTCAACTGTTTATTTTTGGTAGAGATTAGAAAGAAATCTTTTTATCGACTTTCTCTGAAGTTATCATTTAATAATTAATATTCTTATTATGTTTTGTTAAAAGTATGAACATTATTTTTATTTTTAAATTATTTTTATTTTAGTTTAAAGTATTAAATGAATCCCATTTTTTGTGCCGGTTTAATAGTTTCGAATAAAGTCACGTGTTAACGGACAAACACCAGAATATTTAGCTTCCGAATACCCGTCCGGGTGTGTTTCAATGCTCATAAAATTTGAATTTGAACTATTTTAATTTAAAATTTTAATTTATTTTTATTAAAATTAAAATTATAAAATGTTAATAAATTTATTCTATTATTAATATGAATAATACAAATTTAATTTAAATAATTTAATTAATATTATATTGATCAAAATAAAAATTCATAAAAAATTTTAAAAAATTAATATTAGATTTAAATTTTAAAGAATTAATTAGGTAATAAATTTAAATTTTTTAAATTTTTTAATATTTTATTAAATTGTTTAAATTAAATTTATATCATTTACATCGATGACAAAATAAATTTATTAAAAATATTTTTTAATAAATATAAATATAAAAGTTTAAATCAAAATTGTTTAGACCTTAGGGAAAATGACAATTAAAGACCTTTTAAGAATATTAATTTTAATTAAAGACTATAATATTTTAAAATCTCAATTAAGGACCATAATTTTTAATTGGGATAAACAAATGTAGTTTGTAAGGTGAGACTCACTAATACCACTTAGAGATTCACTAATCCAACTTATAAAAATTTTTAATGTATATTGTAAAAATATGAAATCCTATTAAGGAATAGATTGTTTAACAAAAAAATATCACTTAGAAATTCACTAACCCGACTTAAAAAATTTTTAACGTAAATTGTGAAAATATGAAACTTTACTTGAGAATTGATTGTTTAACAAAAAGTGCTACTTGAAAATTTACTAACTAAATTTGAAAAAAATTTTAATGTATATTGTGAAAAGATAAAATTACACTTCACAATTGATTGTTTAATAAAAAATAACTTATTCAAATTGGAGTTTTTTGTTAAATAATTGATTCTCAAGTGGGGTTTCATATTTTCACAATATACGTTAGAAATATTTTTAAGTCAGGTTAATTAATTTTTAAGTGGTGCTTTTGTTAAACAATCGACTTTTAAATAAAATTTTATCATTTCATAATATATGTTAGCAATTTTTTCAAGTTGAGTTAATGAATTTTTAAGTGACGTTAGTGAATCCCACCTCACAAACTATATTTTTTTATTTCAATTAAGGATCATAATCCTTAACTAGAATTTCAAATTGTTATGATTCTTATTTGAAATTAATGTGCTTAGAGGTCCTTAATTCTCATTTTTCCTATATCTTCTTAGTCTAGCAGTGAGCACGAGCATCAACAACATATTTTCTAATTTCAAGGAATTTCAGCACGTGGTCGAAATCTTCACTGTAGCTTCCTGGAACCCTCGTGTCAGCAAATAGTATTTTAAGTTTTATTGTGATTTTATATTTCTTCTTTGAAAAAATTAATCTTTCACTCATTTAACTTTTAACTTACTTATAACTCAGTTTTTTAACTATGACTCACTGTGACTCAATCCCTCAATTTTTTATTCACTTATAATTCAATCCTTATTTTTTTATTTTTTGTTTAAATTTTCTTATCAAATAAGAGGGATAAAAGAAATGCTCATGTATTGTTCTAAAATACCCTCCTCTTGTTCTTTGATACAAGATGTAAGCTAATATGAAAAAAGAAAATTAATAAAAATTGAGGAACTGAATTATAAATAAGCAAAAAGTTGAGGGACTGAGTGAGTTATAGGTGAGTCATGGTTAAGGAATTGAGTCACAATGAGTTATGGCTAAAGGATTGAGTTATAAGTGAATTAAAAGTTAGAGGACTAAAAGATTAATTTTTTCTTCTTCTTTTTTAAGGCAGCTTTTATTACTAGAATAAAATAAAAAATGAAATTTATTACCCCCTCTGTGCCAAATTATAGGCACTTTTGAAGAAGTTTCTTCGTGTTAAAATATAAGACACTCTAAGTAGGTTAAAGTTTTATTAAATATATCAATTTCAATATTATCCTCTCTTTCTATAATTAATTTCTGTCACTTCTCTTTTCAATATAATAAATGATGGGTATTTTGAAAAGTTTATATTTTTATTTTAAAAAGATAAAATTGTTAAGTACATTTAATGAAATTTACTGATATGTGAGACTTTATCTAAAAGTATTTAATAATTTGTGATGAAGGGAGTACAAAAGTTTACGCTATTAATGCGTCATGAACAATATTATGAATGATTAATATAATATTCATGTCTTGTTCAACACAAGAAGCCCATATGTAATCAAATTAAATTTTATTGGTATTTTAAAATTTACTAGATTAAATTAGAACTTAATAATATTGGATATTTTAATATTTGAATTTTAAATTTCACTAATTTTTTATTTGGAAAAAAAATGTGTAGGCCCTTCAAGATGAATTATCCGACTTTGCTATCACAATCAAACCAAGAACATTGTATTTAATTAGGTTCAGATTTAAAATTGAAAAATGTCGCATTGGCAATAAACATAAACACACTATTTATATCAATATAAAATATAATTGTCACATTGTCCGGTCTATGTTGTTCAGGAGAATAAACTGTTGTTTGTGAGAGAAAAAGACAAATAAAATGTGAACTCACGTGGCCTCCAATTCATATATGTGCAGGATGACAGGAGAAATATGGAGCACCCTGGTGGACGAAATTAAATTAGTTTATCTTAGGATCTCAAATTTAAATTATAAGATATATGGTCATGAAAAATAAATATGCCAAATGCATTGTCAAAATATTTGTGAAATCACTATTAATAATAATAGTCTCACATAGTGGAGTTTCGGTTCAATTTGGACAGGAATAGTAATGTTCTCAATTTTCCAAAATAGGAGGTGATTGAATGAAGAAAAGATGGGAGAAAACGTCATGCTCACATAGAGTAGCAAATGTGCTGATTAAACGATAAAAAGATGCTCTTGATGTTGGGCATGCAATCTCACAACTTGATCCTCGAAAAATCAATTTAATAATAGTTGGATGATAATATTTTTTAGGGTGAATTGCTTAAAAAAAAACCTCCTCAAAGAGAAAATTGTTGTCAGGGACCAAATCAATTTTAAGAACCGAACTGACTTTAATATTCAGAGAGCACTCTAACCAAGTGACCGAATTGTGCCTTTGTGTTAAAAGAACAAAGCAATGCCTCGTCCGATCATGTCCTCGCTCACACCATTGGTTGCTTCTTCATTGACACAGTTTGTCACAGTCGATCATTCCTTTGTCTCTCTGGTGGTTCTCTTATTAGGGAATGTGTGAGAAGAATCAGTGTTTTTTTTTAAAAAAAAAAACTATGTTAGTTTAACATAGAGGCACAATTCAGTCATTTCATTATGGTGTTTTGTAAATATCAAAATCAATTTAGTCCTTAAAATTGATTTGATCTCTGACAACAAGTTTTCTCTCGAGGAGTTCTTTTTTTTTTTTTTTAAGCAATTCACCCTAAAAAAATATTAAGATCTAACTATTATTAAATTGATTTTTTGAAAACTAAGTTGTGAGATTACATATCCAACAATCCAACATCAAGAGCATCTTTTTGTCATTTAACTGTGAGCATGATGTTTTATCCCATCTTTTCTTCCGTGTTTTGGAAAACTTAGAAGTATTATTACTCTTGCCCCAAACTAATCCAAAACTCTACTATGTAGGATTATTATTATCAACTGCAGCCTCATGAATATTTTAAAAATACATTTGATATATTTATTTTTGTAATCATATATCTTAAAATTTAAACTTAAAATCCTAAGATAAATTAATTTAACTTTGTCAACCAGCGCCCTCCATATTTCTCCTATCTTCGAAGAAAAATATGGACAAGAAAAGGACATATGAAGTGGAGGCCACGTGACGCCACATTTATTTGGCTTTTTCTCTAACTACCGAAAGTTTATTCTCCTGAACAACATAGACGGGAAAATGTGACATTTATATTCATATAAATAGTGTCTCTATATTTCTATTCAACGCGGCATTTTTCAATTTCAAATCTGAACCTAATTAAATACAATGTGTTTGGTTTGATTGTGATAGCAAGTCGAACAATTCATCTTGCAGGGTCTACACATTTTAGGAATGAATTAAGAGTGTATATTTATTCTGTACAATAGTGTTCAATTTTTTTCCAAATTAAAAATCAGTGAAATTTAAAAATTCAAATATTAAAACATCCAATATTATTAAGTTCTAATTTAATCTAGTAAATCTTAAAATGCCAATAAAATTTAGTTTGATTATATATGGGCTTCTTGTGTTGAAAAATACATGAATATTATATTAATCATTCATCATATTACTCATGACTTATTAATAGCGTAAATTTTTGCAATAAATTTCATTTTTTTATTTTAGTAACAAAAGCTGCTTTAAAAAAGAAGAAAAATAATATCATAATAAAACATAAAACACTGTTTTCTGACACGTAGGTTCCGAAAATAATGTTGTTGATGTTGTCCCACTTGGTTGGGGCTGCTGGGCATCGTGTGCTGCTCGCTTGACTAATGAGATCTGAACAATTTTGATTTAAACGTTTTTCATTTATATTTATTAAAATAAAATTTAAAATTTTTTAATAAATTTATTTTATCACCAAATTAATTTAAATGGTTTAATTAAATATTAAAAATTTTAGAATTTTTTAAATTAATTATCTAAATGCACTCTAAACAATCTAAATTTAACAGTATTTTTTAAAAAAATTTATAAATTTTTATTTTGATATATATAATATTAAATTAAACCATTTAAATTAAATTTTTATTATTTATATTGAAAATAAAACAAATTTATTATCATTTTATAATTTTAATTTTAATAGAAATAAAAAAATAAATTTGGATATTTGAAATTTTATGAGCATTGAAACACACCCTGACGGGGTATTGGGAAGCTAAATATTCTCGTGTTTGTCCATTAACGCGTGACTTTATTCTAAAGTATTAAACCGACACAAAAAATGGGATTCATTAATACTTCAACATTTCAAAGTAAAATAAAAATAATTTAAAAAAATAATATTCATACTTTTAACAAAACATAATAAGAATATTAATTATTAAATGATAACTTAGAGACAGTCAATAAAAATATTTATTTCTAATCTCTACCGAAAATAAACAGTTGATATTAATCGCTTAAGCATTCTAGAGTTCTCCAAGAACTCATATCTTTTTTGTCATATACAATCAAATTAAGTACATATACATACAAACATGTCAATAATGAGATAAAGTTTGAGACCACTTCTGAGAAAAAAAGAGGCGGCATTGCTATTGGAGTAGTTTGTGGTTGACCATAAATCTATAATATAAAAGACTATTTGTTTTTATTATGAATAGTACTCATTTCATCCCAAATTATGAGATATTTTGGAAAAAATTAGTTGCTCCAAAATATAAGATGTTTTGACAAAAATAAGATTTTTTTTAATATTACTTTTCCTATTATATTATCTCTCTTTGATATTCTTTGATAAATGGAATATACACTTTTTAAATTTTATATTTTTATTTTAAAAAATATATTTATAAAATATATCTCATAAGCTTTATTAATATGTATAATTTGATTAATATTGCTTCTGTCATGCTGCTTGTTACACGACAAATTAAAGCAATGAACCAACCACATGCGCGATCACAGCTACTCCAAATTGACACAGTTGAAATTTCCAGGAATAATAATTACATAACATCATCATTACTAAGGACACAAGTCAGTAGTCACCTCAGAAGCATGGACACGGCAAAATGGCCGGCGTGTCCGTGTCGGATATGTATCCAACACGGACACGCATTCAGGACGGGGGAACGGCGTGTCCCTTTTCCCAGTTTCCGGCTGACGCGGGCGGATGCGGGTCGAGACGGGCAGAAGCGGTTGGACGCGGGCAGACGCGAAACTCTACGTTTTTCAATTCCTTTTACTCAGTCCCAACTCCAAAAATCCGATGCCCTAACATTTTCAGCTCCAATCGACCCCCCTTCTCATGTTTTCTGCTGTAGCTTCACCACCTGTGCTTCTAATTCTCGTTCTTCATCTCTCACGTTTATTCACGGTTCACGCTGCGTCGCTGCCTCACCCGCTCTGCTCTGCCTCTGCCTATTCACGATTCACGTTTATTCTCGACCATCTGCTCTGCCTCTGCCTCACCGTCGTTCTTCAGCTTCATTGGTATTTATTCTGTATGGTCGGTCGTTTTTCAGCTTCATTTTCAGTTCCTCTTGTTGTGCTGCTGATGGAGATTTTATTATTATTATTATTGCATTATTGGATAATTTGTGTGCTGCTGATGGATATTTTATTATTATTATTATTGCATTATTGGATAATTTGCTCACTGCTGAATCAAGAGAGTTGTTTAGAGCAATTGAATTACTGATTTAAATTTTTTTTTATTTAGATGGATTTTTTGTTGAGTTAAATATTGATTTATTTTAAATTTTTATTAGCTCTCTTCTTGTTAAATTGCAGGATATTATTTAAAATTAAACCTGCAATGGCTTCTAATTCTAAACTCAGTAGTAGTTCAGGAAGTGTGAATTTATAGAAGAAAATCTTGGAGAGAGAACTTATAGAAGAAAGTGGTGGTGTCAATGAAGATGAGGAAGTTTAGAATTACTTTAAGTTGATAATTATTTTTTGTCACTTGATAGTGTTTAAGACTTTAAGTGCTTGACTATTTATTATATTATATTTTGTGATGGCATTAGACATCTTAAAATTATGTTTTTGGACATCCAAATATTTAATATTTAATTATTTATATAGCCGTACCCGTATCCTAAAATTTTGAAAAATAGTCGTGTCCGCGTATCGTATCGTACCCGACACTTGTACCTGTATCGGTGTTTCTTAGGTAGTCACTATGCAAACATACATACATACACATATATACATAAAAACCCATGCTTCACAGATCCATAATCCATCGCTTCTGTGTTCTCATCAAACTTATTAACTTCTCAAAATGAACCCTAATTGTTCTCCTTTTGAATCAGTTCAACATTACCTGATTGAAGATGATCCTTATTCGTTCATGACACTCATGAATGGCTACTTCACGGCGACCGGCAACCCTACTTCCAACTTGAACTGCGACACGGCTTTCGGTGGATCAGGGAGCTGCTAGCTCCAGTGGTACGGTGTTTCCCGGCGAGAACGACCACACTGTGGAACCAGGTGGTGATAATTGGGTTAAAGGGGAATGATGCAGGATCTGTAGCGCGTGAGGAGAACGCGCCACCTAGATGTAGGAATTACCGAGGCGTGAGGCGTCGGCCGTGGGGAAAGTTCTCTGCGGAGATCCGGGAACCGCAGAAGAACGGGGCAAGGACATGGCTTGGAACCTATGAGAGCGAGGAGGACGCAGCTTTGGCTTATGATAGAGCTGCTTTCAAGATGCGTGGTGGAAAAGCCAAGCTCAATTTCCCACACCTTATTGGATCGGAGCCACCGCCGGAGCCGGCAAGAGTGGTCATTAGAGACAAGCGGTGCAGCTCGCTGGAACTTTCGTCGCCGTCTAACTGTACATCCGAGGATGATGGATCTCAAGGGTCAAGTAAGAAGATAAGCCTGGCCGGTCTATTGAACAAGTTAGCAAACAATGGAAGCCACGTCGGATTCCGTTGATACTAAAGTTGACAAGATTATCCAGTTTCGTCGTGCTTAGCTTGTTCACATTCATGTACTAGTTTTGAAGGAAATGAAAAAAAAATGAATATTTATATAATCTATAATATTCTAATAAATAGTAGGGGATTAAGTTTGGAGAAATATTTTTTACTACTTGATAAAGACTACATAAAAAAAAAATATGTTAATACCGTTTTATAAAATAAAAATATAAAAAAAATTCTCACTAAAAAAATGCTCATATTTAATGTCCAATAGTATTGTGATACTTAATATAACTTTCTAATTTGGAGGATTCATGTGTGCAATAAAAAAACTAACAATATAAAAAACAAAATTTTAAAGATACACATTTAAAAAAACATTTTTTTTTTGGTAAAAAAGGAAAAATTGGTAAGAAGGATCATAAGGTAAGGTTATTTAGGAAAAAAGAACTAAGATCTTTCAAGTGAATTAAGAATGTAACCTTAAGTCACTTAATCTTAATTTATTTGAAATATTTTAATTCGTTTTTATAAAAAATTTATCTTATATGTGATTTTAATAATTTTGCCGAAAAAGCTAGACACGGCGCGAAAAGTGAGAACCTAGGAGGCTGGTACCCACTAATACTATTTAGCAAAACTTATATTTGGGTCACAATAACAAAATTATTATCAAAAAATTTCATAAAATTTACAAAATATTCTCAAGATTCAAATATTGACAACTTATAAATAAGTGTTATCCAATTATCAATGCCCATGATTAGGTTGTAAATATACAGGATTTAAAATTTGAAAGCATTTTATAAATTTTATAGATCTCTTAATGATAAATTTCTTCATGTGAGACCAAGGTATAATTTCTTCTACTATTTGAACAACTATTTATCTACATTATTATGTAATCATTATGCTTTTCTGTATTGATGAATAAGAAACATGTTATAATAGATTAAATAATGTTTAGGAACACACATTTAGTTTTTCTTTTTGGCCAAATACATATGATTGATAGAATAGAACATTGATTTGCAAGTTCTGCAAGCACATGATTGGGAATAAATGAAATAATTTTTTTGGTGAAATAAATTAATTAATTATTACTATAATATATTTAATTAAATTAGCGAACAACTCTTTCAGAAGCTAGCTTCAGAAAACAGAGATGATCATACATCCAATGACTTATTATAATTCATCAACAAAAAAGCAACAACAAGAATAAAAAATAAAACAAGAACAATTTACATGCATGTGATGTAACTGGCGTTGAGAATCACCGACTTCTCTCTCTCTCTCTAGAATTTTTGGTGATAATATCTCATTCTAGACTGTATAAGGATAGGATATTTGTTAAAGAAAAATCTGGACACTTCTCTCATCTCTCCCGAAGCAAGTCAATGGGTGGTGGAGCAGTGAAATTTCTAGATACCGTTTGGTAAATACTTTAACCGACATATCTCAATTATAAATATGTGTGTGCATCAGCTACTGTGTGCAGCAGAGAGAATTAACGAAGAAAAAAATGGAGTTATAGAGCAAGAAAAGAGAGACCCTAGTGTGTATGTATTAGTGACTCTGGTGGTATGTCATTTTCGGGCGGGAATAATGACGAAGGTTTGAATTCAGGTGGCTATGACCATGATAACGTTACTGGTGATAACACAGGATCTGTGGCGTGTGAAAAGAACGCGCCATCTCGATGGAGCAATTACCGAGGAGTGAGGCGGCGGCCATGGGGGAAGTTCGCAGCGGAGATCCGGGACCCGAAGAGGAAAGCAAGGAAATGGCTCGGAACCTATGAGAGCGAGGAGGACGCAGCTTTGGCTTATGATAGAGCTGCTTTCAAGATGCATGGCAGAAAAGCCAGCTCAATTTCCCAAACCTTATTGGATCAGAGCCGCCGCCGGAGCCGGCAAGAGTAGTCATTGGAGAGAAGCGGGGCAGCTCGCCGGAACCTTCGTCGCCGTCATCTCAAGGGTCAAGTAAGAAGAGCCTTGCTGGCCTATTGAACAAGTTAGCAACAAATAGAAGCCATATCAGATTCTGTTGACACTAAAATTACAAACTCTATCATTCATCTAAAGTACTATTATCCAGTTTCATGCTTGTTCATTGTCATGTGCTAGTTTTGAAGGAAGTGTAAAAGAAGATGAATATTTCTATAATCTACAATATTCTAATAAATAGTAGGGGGCTTAAGTTAGGAGAAATATTTTTTTTCCTTCATAAAAACTACAAATAAATAAAAAATATGTTGATATCATTTTATAAATAACATTATAAAACAAATTCCTACAACAAAAGTTGCTTACGTTTAGTGTTAGACAGTGTCTTAAACATAATTACTTTTGATTGAGATGATTCATGCGTGCAATAAAAAATATCAATCTAAAAAACTAAATTTTAAAATATAGATTTAAATTTTTTTGTAAAAAAAAGGGAAACTAGGCAAGAAGGATCATCACGTAAGGTTATTCAGAAAAAAAGAAATAGGATCTTTCAATTGAATTAAGAATATTAACCTTAATTCACTTAATCTAATTTATTTGAAATACCTTAATTCTTTTTTAAAATTTTTTTATCTTATATGTGTTCTTAATAATTCCTCGGAAAAGCTAAACACGCGAAAAGAAAGTAAGAACCCAGGACCTACCAATGATACTTAAAGTCTTAAACAACTATTTATCTACAGTATTATTCATATCATTATGCTTTACTGTATTGATGAATAACATGTTATAATAGGTTAAATAATGTGGAGGAAAACACATTTAGTTTTTCGTTTTTTTTTTCCGGCTAAACACGTTTGGTTGATAGAACATTGATACGAGCACATGATTGGGAATAAATTAATTAATTGTTTTGGTGAGTAAATAAATTAATTATACATCCAGAGACTTTACTATAAATCTTCAATAAAATAACAACAACAACAACAATAAAAATAAAACAAGCACAATTACATGCATGCGATGTAACTGGGACAAAAATAATGTTTTGGAACACTTATTATGGCTACACATGACGCCGACTCGATTTTCCAATAAGAGCATATTATTATTTTTTTTTTTCGGGTGAAGCATATTATTCTTTGAGAAAATGCAAATAAATCCCATCAAAATAAGGAACGATAATTTGATCTCATAAAATATGATAATATATTCTAAATTTTAAGAGACCTAATTGTCATCAAAGTTTTTGATAAAACAACAAAAATATTCTTTAATTTAAAAAATTGCAACAAAGATTTTTTGTTCAAAACTGGAGTTTTGACATCCACAACTCTAGTTGAGCTAATGACTATATATATTGGTTTAAAACATTAATAACTTTCATCATTTCATTTTTTTAATAAGAAAAGTATAATAAATTTTTTTACATTTACAACTTTGGTTCTGTAATTCATAATTTTGGTTCAGTAAATGACTATAGTAATTTAGACATTTAAATTGAATAAATCCCTCTTTATAACACATCATCAAGGTAATTAATTAAATTTAAATTGAATAAATCCCTAAACTTAGATTTCAGCCATCTGATTTCCAAGTCATATGCATTTAGAATATTTTATTACTATATTTTATTATTCAAAAGATATCTTAATATTATAATATCTAACTAAAATTTAAATAAATAAATAAGTATAATAGATGTGCAACAAATACTATGCTTTGCACCCATGTGATTCGAATAAGCTCAATTAAATTAGTGA
The DNA here is from genome assembly GCF_029017545.1 of Prosopis cineraria. Taxonomy (NCBI): domain Eukaryota; kingdom Viridiplantae; phylum Streptophyta; class Magnoliopsida; order Fabales; family Fabaceae; genus Prosopis; species Prosopis cineraria. Next base: position 1,081 of record NW_026555904.1, on the reverse strand, counting down.
GAATCTCAATGTAGCTTCCTGAAACTGGTCAATATTTTATAATAAAAAAAGGATATATTTGGACACATTTTTTATGTTCTCGTATTACGTGAGAGTTTGAATAATTAAGTTCACATTGGTCTACAAAGTAATGCTTTTTATTTGATTTCTATTTAAGTAATGTTTGAGTACAACTTTGAAGTCAAGCATTGAATTACTTCTCTCTTCAGTGATTGTAAAACCGTGTTCATCGCCATGGTTGGTGTAGTAATAAGAATGACTTTTGGGCTTTTGGCACATCAACCTCCTCATCTTTCTATTTATTGCTATTATTACAAATTTAGAAGGGAAAATGACAATAAAATCTCCGAATTATATAAATAATAATTTAATTCTTAAAATGTAATAATTTCACTCAAATTCCTATAAACTTTTATGTCAATAAATTTTAAAAGTGAAAATAATATTTTTACCCTTAATGAAAATAACAAGCACCAATTACAAATTTTGCTTCAAGAATAATAACTTTTATTCTGTGAATCGTAAGAGTTAAAGAAGAAATCACAACTTTTCAATTGTAATTTTTATTATTGAAGAACAAATCCTGATCATAACTTTTTGTTTAAGGAATAATAATGTTTGCTTTGTGAGTAGCAATAGTTGAAAAAAAATCATAACTTATCAACTATAATTTTTGTTATTGAAAAATAAGTTTTCAAAATAACAAACCCTAATCACAACTCATCAATAAAAGTAAAATGATTTTTTTAATTTAAATTTATTAATATAGAAGTTTTTTGGGACTTCAGTAGAATTATAATATTTTAAGAGATCATACTGTCATTTATATAATTTGAGATTCAAGGGAGTTTTATTTTATTTTCCCAATTTGGAATGAGTCATCCTCATACTATTTATAATTTTGACAGAATATAATTCCTTCTACATTTGATATTTTATGGAAAGATATAATTGTTGGTCATTGTACTTTTAGCATGTTTTGGTATTATTCTTTAAACTTTTCTCATTGCTTTCTAGTCCCTGATATTTTTTATGTGTAATGCAATAGTTTGTACTTATCATCATTGATGAATTAGTTAAA